>NW_026590561.1:635995-642304 GCF_907164565.1 Psammomys obesus | reverse complement strand
TTATATTATATTATATTATATTATATTATATTATATTATATTATATTTTATTTTATTTTATTTTATTTTATTTTATTTTATTTTATTTTATTTTATCTTTGTCCCTTAGAAACCTGTTTGTTTTTTAATGAAGATACAGAAAGGAGATGGCTCAGGATGGGAGGTGAGGTAATGAGGAACTGGAAGGAATAGAGGGAAGGGGAACTGTAATCAAGACATACTATATGAGAAATAATGTATTTCCAACAGAAGTAAAAAAAATATATCATGTTAGAGAATAGAAGTACAGGAATCTCTGCAGTGCTAACAGGGATTCTATCCACTTATTTATTGAAACTTAACAAAATTGTATCAAATGTCAAACAAAATTCAATTTATGCTCATTGAAAAGATATTGAACTTTTGAACAATATTTTTGTATAATTCATTTTCCTTCTGAAACGAAATATATCTATGGAGTTTGTATAACAAAACTTTATTAAAAAATGCCCGAGAACCAAAATATATCAGAGGCAGACAGTTTTGGTGCATAATTCTACAAGATTTTCAAAGAAGATTTAACACCAATGGTCCTTAAATTATTCCTCAAAAATCAAAACAGAAGGAACATCACTTAATTCTTTTTGTAAGGCTACAATTACCCTGATACCTAAACCACTTAAAGACCCAACAAAGAAAGAGAATTACAGACCAATTTCCATTGTGAACATAGATGCAAAAATTCTCAGTATGATACTCACAAACCAAATAAAGAACACATAAAAATATCTTTTACTATGATTCAGTAACCTTCATTTCAGAGATCCAGGGATAGTTTGACATATGTAAATGGATAAATGAAATCCATCATATAAACAAACTTAAAAAAATCCACATTATCATCTCATTAGATGTAGAAAAGGCATTTGACAAAATCCAATACCTCTTCATGATAAAAGTCCTGGAGCGATTAGGGATACAAGGGGAATACCTCAACATAATAAAGGCAGTTTACAGCAAGCCTATTATAGTCAACATCAAATTAAATGAAGAGAAACTCAAAGCAATTCTACTAAAATCAAGACCAAGACAAGTTACTCCATTCTCTTCATACCTACTCAATATGATACTTGAAGTCTTAGCTAGAGCAAAAAGACAACTGAAGGAGATGAAGGGAATACATATTAGAAAGGAAGAAGTCAAAGTCTTTATTAGCAGCTGATATAAAAGTACACATATGTGATCCCAAAAATTCCACTGAGGAACTCCTACAGTTAATACATGCTCTTAGCAAAGTAGCTGAATACAAAATTAACTCACAACATCACCAGCCTTCATATATACCAGTGACAAATGGATTGAGAAAGAAATCAGGGAAACAACATCTTTCACAATAGCCATAAATAATATAAAATATTGTGTGATAACTTTCACCAAGACTCAGATGATAAGAACTTCAAGTCTGTGAAGAAAGAAATTGAAGAAGATATCAGAAGATTGAAAGATCTCCCTTGCTCATGGATCAGTAGAATTAACATCGTAAAAATGGCCATCCTACCGAAAGCAATCTATAGATTCAGTGCAATTCCCATCAAAAATTTTCACTGAATTTGAAAAGATAATTTTCAGCTTATGAGGAAACACACATACACACACACAAATACACACACTATAGGTAAAGAATACTGGATAATAAAAGAACTTCTGGAGGAATCATAATTTGCAATTTCAAGTTGTACTACAGAGTAGTAATAAAAACCACATAGTATAGTAATAAAAGCAGCATAAAAGTAGGCTTGTTGATCCATGGAATACAATTGAAGACCCAGACAGAAATCGACGTACCTATGGATACCCAATTTTTGATAAAGAAACTAGAGATACAAACAAATAAACAAAAAAATAAATAAAAAACATCTTCAGCAACTGGTGTTAGTCAAACTGAGTGGTTGCATGTAGAAGATAAATATTTTAATACTTGTCACCTTTCACAATCCTCAACTCCAAATGGTTCAAAGACATGAATATAAAACTAGATAGGGTCAAATAGAAGGGGAGGAAGACATCACCAATCAGTGGACTAGAGGAGGCGCATAGCGGGAGGAGAGGATGGGATGGTGAGATTGGGAGAAGACAAAGGAGGGGGATACAGCCAGGATACAAATTGAATAAATTGTAATAAATGATAATCATAAAAAACCTAGATGTACTGAACCTGACAGAAGAGAAGCTGTGTGTGTGTGTGTGGGGGGGGATAGTATTGAATGCATTGGTACAGGAAAAGACTTTCTGACTAGGACAGCTAAAGCACAGGCAGTAGGAAGAGCAATTAATGAATTGGACCTCATGAAACTGAAAAGCTTCTGCATGACAGAGGACACTATCATTTGGTCAAAGCAGCAGGTTGCAGGATAGGAAAAGATTTTTACCAAATACATATTTGATAGAAGGATAATATCTAAAAACATATAAAAACTAAAAAGAACCCAGTATATCAAGAAAACAAATAACTCATTAAAATGAAGTACAGACCTAAAAACACTTCTCAAAAGAGAAAACAAATGGCTGGTAAACACTTAAAGAAATGTTCAACACTGTTAGTCATTAAGGAAATGCAAATAAAAACTATTTTGTGATTTTATTTTATACCAGTCACAATGATCAAGATCAATAAAACAAATGACAGCTCATGCCAGTGAGGATATTGTGGTAAAATGAGTATTCATCCATTGCTGGTGGGAATGCAAACTCATAGAACCACTATGGAAATCGGTATGGTTGTTTCTCAGAAAGTTTGGAATCGATCTACCTCAAGAGCCTGTTATACAACTTTTGGGCATGTAAAAAATGATGCTTATACAACTACAAAGACACTTGTGTAGCCATGTTTGTTGCTGCTTTAATAGTCAGATATTGGAACCAGCATAGATGCCCATCAATGGATGAAATGTATAAAGAAAATGTGCTATATTTACATAATGAAGTATTACTCAGTTGTAAAAAAAATCCACAGGTAAATGTATAAATCTAGAGAAAAGAATCATCTGGGTGAGATAACTTATATCCAAAAAGACAAATATGGTGTGTATTAGCTTATATGTATGTGTTAGCTGTTAGGGTTTTGATAAGCAGGCTACAATACTTGTAACCACAGAGGTTAGGTATTAAGGGACTATGGGGGAAGGGCAGGGTCTCCTTATGAAGGGGAAATAGAATATATAGTAATAGATGCAGGTCTGGGGGTGACTAGAACAGGTGGAACAAATGGAAAGGGAGAGAAAAGAGTAGAGGAGGGAATAAGAGGAGGGACAGCTAAAACTAAGAGCTATTTGAGGGGTCATATGGAAACCTAATTACAGTAGAAGCTTTCTAAAATATACACACATATGAAGAAGATCTAAATGAAATAGCTAAAAATGGGGGTGTTGGAGCCTAACTGGACATCTGTCATCACCAAATGAAACCTCCAGTACGAGGAATGGTTTACACATAACTGAGCTATAGGCCAAAGTATCCATATGGATCCTACCATACCCCAAACAACTCAGACTATTGCCAAAGCTATTGGTTACTCTTCCCATAAACTCATGGTATGGCCATATTGCTGACTACAGAATATATATCTCATTGAACATGAAGAAGTCAAGCTGATGGGTACTTAGAGCCTTCACTCCTACTGACCAGTTTTCATGGTACTGGAAGGCACTGTGTATGCTACCAAAGAAGAAAGGTAATCAGCAATCCAGATACAAACCCTTTGATCTAAAATGGTAATTTTGTGCCACAGTAGCACAAAAGTTGTTGGAGTTATCAACCACTATCTTATTGAAATTAAGGCCTACTCCATGAGGTAGAACCTATATCTAATACTATCCAGTGGCCAAAAATATGAGACTAGATAGGCTAGCGTCCTAGGGGAAAACCTCATACTACTGTTCTGCCGAAGGCATATAGCAATAAAATGACTCCTAATGACATTCTGCATACTCATATATCAATGTACTGTTCAACCATTATCAAAGAAACTTCTTCCTTCAATAGATGGGAACAAATACAGAGAATTATATAACTGGACAATTTGCATAGAATGAGAGATCTTGGAACAGTCAATCCTAAATGGGTATCTCTATCAATTCCCACCAATCAGGGCTCAGGGATCCCTGCAGAAGAGGAGGTAGAAAGATTGTAAGAGCTAGAGGGGATGGAGGCCACCAAGGAAACAAGGCCTTCTAGACAGATCAGGACTGGCATACAAACTCACAGCGATGGAGGTAATATGCAAAGAACCTCCACAAGTCTAAGCCAGGTGATGTCCCAATGCCAAGAATGGAAATGGAAACAAGCCCTCATGCCTAATTTAGAAGCTATCTCCAAATGACAACCACTTACAAAGGAAAAAAAATAGTTTTCTGCAATGGAGCCTCACTGGGTATGCAAACTGTAGTGATTTGACTAAGAATGGCCACCATAATAAGTTCTAGTAGTTGAATGCTTCATCACAGTGAAGTAGAACTCTTTAAAAGGATTAGAAGGATTAGTAGGTGTGGGTCTGGTTGGAGGACGTATGCCATTGAGCTTTGAGCTGTCAAAAGCTCATGTCAGGCTTATATTCTCTCTCTTTCTTTCACTGCTTGTGAATCAGGATGTAGCTTTCAGCTACTTTTCCAGCTTCCTATCTATCTGCCTGTGTGCTGCCATGCTATCCACCATGATGATAATGGATTAAGCCTCTGAAAGTGTAAACGAGCCCACAATTGAATGCTTTTTAAAAATAAGAATTGCCATGGTCATGGTTTCTCTTCACAGCAAGAGAAGAGTGACTAAGACACAAAACATACTGAAGGAAAGGCCTCAGGCACAGCAGGAGATAGTGAACACAAAGCAAACTTTATGATATTTTTGGTGTATTTTTTTTTAAACCTCACAATGTTCTGTCTGGACATTTTTTTTAATCTTACATATCTTTTACTTATATATTATGTTTCCTAATTTTGTTTTTATGGGGTTTCTGTGTGTACCAGTGTGTGTGTGTCTACCTCTATATGTGTTTCTTTTGCTTCTTTTGGCTTTTTTCCCCCTGTTTGTTTGTTTTTGTCCCATTCTGGTTTGTTTGTTTTTATTTTATCTTATTTTGAAATTACTATTGTTCATGTGTTTTTGATGCCTGTCTGTATTGTAATGAGAGGGAAAATAGTGTGTGGGTTAGGATGAGGAAAAGGATTGAGGAGAATCTGGAAAGGGTTGGGGAAGGGGAAATATAATAATATGTTATATAAAATATATTTCAATAAAAGGTTAAAATGCATTTTTTCATAAAAGACAGTATCTGACTTTACTAGAGTACAATTGAAATGCTTTGCTTTATAAATATAATGATAAAGCTTGTGAAGGAGGCTTCCAGTTAGTTAGTAAGAAGGGAGAGAACAAAAAATGAGACTCACCTTCAGCCTCTTCTCTATGCTGTGAGAAATTGTTGTCCTAAATGAAATGAATTCACACTCTGAACAGTGCTTGGGGTACAATAGAAACGACTGAATTAAGCTGAGCGTGTGACACCACAAACACTCTTTTTCCTTGAACAGAAATCATAAAACATTGTGACCAAGATGAAGCAGTATAAACATTGCCAAATAATAAAATAAAAAGCAACTAAAAATTACCACCAATGAGCAGCTAAGTGTCATCTATGGCAAATGAGTCATACTAAATGTTTTTTTTTTTTTTAATGGGTCATGTATGATATTAATCTTGTTTTCGATTTAATTAGATCTGGGTTATGTAAGAGTATTTCCTGGGAAGATGAAATGAGAGAGAAGACTCTTCCCAGGAGTGGGCAGTATGGTGGTGGCCGAGATACAAAGAGTCCGAGGGAAAATCAGGGCTGCTTTGCTTGTCCTCCTTTACTCCTTGTTGGTGAGTACATGCATTTTGTTGCTGTTACTGCTGCTGCTTCCATCTTTCACTGTCCTGCGATTCTTGGGATACTACTAGAAGTAAATATGGATACATAGTTCCCTGAAATCTTTGTTTTGGTGGACTGTGTATGGATAATGCAGTTTTATAAAGGTATCGCACCTAATTTTCCACAAATAAATGAAAATGGTTTAGAATGGAATTACAGGCTTCGTATGGATGATTTTTACTCTTTTGCAAAATATACTAGTTTCTAAAGCATTGCTCTAAGATTAAGGAGAAACTACTTGCTTTTGAATTACAATTTTTAATTTTATTAAGATTATTTGTGTGGCAAGTATGTGTCTATATGTATTTGTGTGTATGGATCTGTGTGTGTGTGTGTGTGTGTGTGTGTGTGTGTGTGTGTGTGTGTGT
>NW_026590561.1:634590-635985 GCF_907164565.1 Psammomys obesus | reverse complement strand
TGTGTGTGTGTGTGTGTGTGTGTGTGTGTGTGTGTGTGTGTGTGTGTAGGCCGAAGGCAACATTATATACCTTCCTTAATCATTCTACACCTTTTTGAGACAGTTTCCGATTGTGTCTCAGGCCTTGTATCCAATTGTAGATAATACTGATTCTCTACTATTGTTTGCTATGAAATCAAGACATTCATCATTTTATACTTGTTTCCATCTCTTCTTGTGGTTCTCTTCATTACCATCCTGCTTTCATGCTGTGCTAGCTTATGAAACAGTGAGCTTATCAGCCCTCCTACCGACAGTTGTTTAGAATGTCTGCTGAAGTGCATTCTCTGTATAGTGCCTGTTGTCTCGATTCTTAAGCTTTAGTTCTATATCCTCTTATGAGTCTAAAGTTCATCTTCAAGTGGACTCATCAAGAGTGCTCATGAGCCTGTGTCACTGAGCTCCTTCTTGCTGGCGAACAGCTCTCTACTGCCTCTTGCTGTGAATATCATCTTGAGTGGGTGTCACATTCTCTCCTGTAGAATATCCAGTCATTCCTCCATTATCAGCTGACTTTTATTGTTGCTGCAAAAATGCAACACCTTTTCCCCTATTTTTGTTAAGTGTTTGCTTTTTCTTACTGAAGTATGTTTTATTTATTCTTGACTTTCGTTGTTTTAAGTGCATGTATGTGCTTGTATATTTGTGTGCTTGCTTATGTGAATGCTCATGTTTGTATGCACATGTTTCTCTCTCTGTGTGTGTGTGTGTGTACATGAACATAGGTGTCTGTGGTAATGCAATATTGTGAAAATATCTCTGACATTCTCAGGCACTGGAACTTTCACTGGGCCTCACAGCCAGAGTTAGTAATACACCTTGAGGTCACTTAAGACTGCTAGCCTACTGTATACTTAGCCTGTTTGTTTGACCTGATTTTAAGAGAACAATGTAATAGTCAACCTTACTTGCCTTGGATTGCCTATGCAATCAATTTTTACAACTCAAGCTAATGCATAACTGTAATAATCTCAGGTTACATACTCTTCCATACTTAACACCAAGAATAATGCATTTGTATAATTTGTTGAAAGTTGTAAATACAGAAGTTTGAAAGCAATTTTTTAAAATGAATATTCACTATGAACATAAAAACAAAACATTTAGCTATTGCTTGATAAACAATAGTGTACGCAGTAGTCTGTGTCAGTTGGTATTGGTTGGAGCCAGTGACCTAGTTCTTTGTGAAACTGTGAACATTTTCTGGTAATTATCACATTTCTTCCTGATGTGCTGTTTCTGTGCTGTTCAATAGACACACCAAAGCCTTTTGTTACACACACACACACACACACACACACACACACACAGAGAGAGAGAGAGAGAGAGAGAGAGAGAGAGAGAGAGAGAGAGAGA
>NW_026590561.1:604835-634580 GCF_907164565.1 Psammomys obesus | reverse complement strand
GAGAGAGAGAGAGAGAGAGAGAGAGAGAGAGAGAGAGAGAGAGAGAGGTCTCACACTCAGGGGCATATGCCAACACAGATTCACAAGACAGTCCTTATGCAGGCACGGATTTAGACTCACATAAAAGACAGACAAAGGACAGAAGACACCGAAAGAGTGAAATAGAGAATTCAGATCTGAACTAGATTAAATGACTCCAAGGAGAAGTGCTTTTATTTGTTTAATGTGACACCAGTGCATTATTGGAGATTTGGAGTTAATCACTAATGCATTTAATTCACACAGGTCTTTGTGTGTATGTGAAACCAGTGTCAACCCTGGGTGTCATTCTTCATGTACTAGCTACCTTTTCTTTTAATTAAACATTTAGAAGTTTTTCTGTTTTTCCATTTTTCTTTATATTTTGACAGTTTTTTTTTTCTTTATTTTTATTTTTTTTAACTACCCTTTTATTTTTGAAACAGAATCTCTTACTGGGACCTGGGTTTTGCCAATTAGGCTAGGCTGGCTTGGCCAGTGAATTCTAGGGATCTGCCTGTCTTCAGCTCCCCAGCACTGGGATTATAAGGATGTGGTATTTTTCCAGACTTTTTTCTAGAGGAGCCATCATTATTTTTATAATTTCATACATATATACAAGGCATTTGATCCTATTCACCCTTTATAACTCCCTTCGCTATCTATCTCAGGCCTGCTAATCCCCTTCTTCCCAACTATTTCCCTGCTACTCTCATGTCTTTTTGTGTGTATAGGTCTTCTGAAGGTGGCCAAAGCAGCTGTGAGTTCATGACAGCAATGTCCTTGTCATAGCCAAAGACAGTTTCACATTCTTCTCTACATCCTTGGGCTCTTACATCCTTTTAGCCTTTCTTCCATGTTTTTCTTGAGCTATGTGCAAAGGTGATATAATTTCCCAGCCAATACTGAGCACTCAACAGTTACTTAATCTCAGTACTTTAACCAGGTATGAGTCTCTGTGCTAACCTTTGTCTATTTCAAATGGAAGCTTCTCTAACATAAGCTGAGAGCAGCACAAATCTACCAATATAAACATAAATATTTAGAAAGCAGCTTGATCTCATGTCCATTATCAAAACATCAGGAGTAGCTTTAGCCCCTAAACCTACTTCAGACCCCTAGAGACATTTTTTTTAAATAGATTTATGGTACCAGTTTTGAATTCCCTCTTTTGGAATGGACCTCATATATAACCGGAAAGTGATTTATTACCTCCACAACATCCATGCCAACATTGCATCAATGGGAATATCTTGTCTGTCAGGTCAGTATTGTAGCATGCAGGATCTACTACAGGTAACTATCGATGACTTTTCTTTCCCAGTGGCCTATATAACACTTTCTAAAAATATGAAACCTCGCTGGAGAGAGGAGGCTTCTAACTCAGTTTCAGCACGATTTTTCTATTTCCTGTAATAAGAGTGTGTGCTGTCTTCCACAATAGGGTCTTGCCATCTAGTTATGGTAGGCAACCAAAGCCTGTAGAGATTTTTGGGGGTCATATTGGAGCTTCCTTACTAGCTATTTCTAGTCCAGTGTCACATATCTGGCACTGGGATATTTCTTCAATTATCTATGCCTTGGGAACATCAATATCTACCTCTATTTAAACTATTCTTAAAATTTTTATTTTAAAATTAGCCCCATCCTTGAAGTTCTAGTGAGGCAAGTCCTGTGTAAATTATTATTACTATTACTATTGTAGTTATTCTTATTCATTTTTATTATTGTGTGTGGGTGTTTTGACTGCAAGTATATCTGTGCACCGTGTACCTGCAGAGACCCTAGTTCTGGAATTTCAGATGGTCATGAACCACCATGTGCATGCTGGCAATCAAACATGGTTCTTCTTACAGAATAATCCGTGCTTTTAGCCACTGGACCATCTCTCCAGCCCCAGTCCTATAGAATTTTAAAGGAAAAAACCCATTTTGGTTTCTCCCAATTCCACAGAAGCATATGTTCTTAAGTTATAACTTGAAAACCTGCCATTTGCTTTTTTTTTTTTAAAGAAAATCCTGCAGATATTAAGAAACCTACAGAATCATTACCATTTTATTTTCCATTTATTGATGGTCTTCTTCCTATGTCAATAATATACATTTTTATGGTATTATTACAATTGCCATTTTACATATGAGTAAATTGAGGCACCAAATAAGTAATCTAAGCTTAGGCAGACTTAAAAGTGGCTCCAAAAACCATTTTGTTAAATTGTAGGCTGTAAAAATGAATATGTATGTTATTTTATATACCCTCAATAACATTAGGCAGACTCTTAGGGTGACCCATGATTCCCATGTCATAATGATATTTATGATTCTCATACATCACTTTTTTTAAAAACTCACTCCTGCTCCTCAACTTGAGCCTGCATTGGTGATTCAGTAGGAAAGCTAGCATCACTAACAACTATGTAATATCAGAAGTAGATGCCTCCTTAGTTAAGAATTCAAGTGGAGTCACAGATCCCAGGTTGGTACTTCGAGAAATACTGAAAGCTTGTTGCTTTAAGGCAGTGGTTCTCAGACTGTTAGTCACAACCCCATTGAAAAACCTCTATTTCCAAAAATACTTACATTATAATTCATAACAGTGGTAAAATTACAGTTATGAAGTAGTAACAAAAATAATTTTATGGTTGGGGGTCACCACCACATGAGGAACTGCATTAAAGGTTCACAGCAGTAGGAAGGGTGAGAACTACTGCTTTAAATTCACAGGGAATTTGTTACAGAGTTCTAGATAACAGATGCATTCAATTCAACTTTAGTTTCACTCCTACTTTTATTTCTGGAATATTGCAGAGCATATTTCACCCAGATGTAGTTGTTTCAAATGACAATTATTCATTATTTTTTCTCAAGGTTTATGCTGGTTGGAAATTCATCAGCTGTTCAATGGGACAGTTGTGACTTAGGGTTGTTTGTAAAATAGCAGAGTTAATGTCATGTTGAGATATGGTCATCTGAAAACTTGACTAGCTGAGTAATCTGTTTCTATCATGTCTCTTTCACATGTTTTCGTTGGCAGGTTGATTTCTCCCTGTGTGGGCTTTCCATGTGGATGCTTGAGAAGCCTTTTAACATGGTGGCTGCCTGCCCTCTGAGCCAGCTTTTGGAAGGGACATAGGTAAATTCATGGCTTAAACTTGTCAACCTTAAGAATTTAAGTCATCTTTACAAAATACTCTTATACTGAGTCCATATAGTTTTCTCTAATCAGTAGATGTGCTGCTACACATATTTTGAGTGTGAAACAGAAAAAGCAATATAAAAAGTGATTTTTCAGGATATGTGCATTGCGTGGTAAAATTATTCAATACTTATTAGCCTTCTCACTGTGTCTGTGATATTCATAGAGCAAACATTAGGAGAAGTTGAAACAGGAAGCTCCAGGTTTGTATTATGAAAGCTCTCTCTTCTTCCCCACATTTTTTTTAAAGGAAATAAGATCAGATAAGAAATCAAACAAGAAAGGTGTTGTACATTTGGTAAAATAAAAAGAGCAGCACTAGGACTGTGCTCTTGTGAATTTGTATTTTCTCATGGAGCTTTTTGGATTTCCAAAAGTATGTTAAATGAGAATTAACATCGTCTTGCTCTGCATACACATTGGGCTTTTTTTTTTTTTTTGAAAAGTTTTTGCTGAGAAATAAATACAATTACTAGGCCTGCCTGATAAATACCTTTAAGAGGAAAATCTCTATGTATTCGAAGCAAGTAGTGATGATGCTTGTATCTACTGAACTCAATTCAGCTCCAAAGGCACTGGAGCTGTCTCTTTAGTAAGTGCAGATTGCAGACTTGTCTTTGCAAACCTAGAACTTATTGATTAGCACTTCCCTGATGACTAAAGACATTGACCATTTCTTTAAGCGCTTCTCTGCCATTTGAGATTCCTCTGTTGATAATTCTGTTTACTTTTGTGCACTATTTTTAATTGGATTATTTTGTTTATCAGTTTTTGATTTCTTGAGTTCAAATAATTATTCTTGAGTTTAAATAATTTAGATGTTAGCCCTTTGTCAGATGTAGGATTGGTGAAGATATTTTCCCAGTCTCTATACTGTTGTTTCATTCTTTTGACAGTGTCATCTCACACTGATCAGAATGGCTAAGATCAAAATCTCAAGTGACAGCACATTTTGGGGAGGGTGTGGAAAAAGGAAAAGACTCCTTTATTGTTGGTGGGAGTGTAAATTTGTACAACCACTTTGGAAATCAATCTGACTCTTTCTTAGAAAATTGGGAATAGCTTTACCTCAAGACCCAGCTATACCTCTTCTGGGTACATTCCCAAAAGATACTCCACCATACAATAAGGACATTACTAGATCAACTATGTTCATAACAGCTTTATTCTCAATAACCAGAACCTGGAAAAAAAACATAGATGTCCCTAAACCAAAGAGTGGATAAAAAACTGTGGTACATTTACACAATGGAATAGTACTCAGCTATTAAAAACAAAGAAATCATGAAAATTGCAGGCAAATGGATGGAACTGGAAAAGATCATCCTGAGTGAGGTATCCCAGACTCAGAAAGACACACATGGCATGTACTCATTTGTAAGGGGATTTTATCTGTATAGTACAGGATAAGCATAATATGAGGCATAGACCCAAAGCAGATAAATAACAAGGAGAATCCGAGGGAGGATGCATAAATCTTACTCAGAAGGGGAGATAGAATAGACAGAGATAGTGGCTGAAGAGAGAGAACAAGGCAGGAGAGGAAACACAGAGGGTTAAGAGGGTGGAGATCAGACCTGGGGAGAGTGAGGGTGAGAGAACAGAGGCTTCTAGAGAAAAGAGAAACTGAGGGTGGGGTATCTCTGTGACAGGCTGGAGACCTCAGTCAAGGTAGGCCCCTGGGAGGATATGAGTGGTACTCAAGCAGAGACTGCTAGTAGCAGTGGCCATAGAGACTGAAGAGGACACCTTCTAACTAGACTAGCCTCCTAGTAAAGGGAGGGGAACTCCAACCCACCCACAAAAACTTTGACCCCAAATTTACCCTGCCTACAAGTTGTGCAGGGATAAAGATAGAACAGATAGAGCAGAGACTGAACAATGTCCAACCCATGCCTGGCCTGACCAAAAACCTACCCTATTAGAGAGGGCCAACCCCTGACACTGTGAATGATAGTCTACTAAGCTTGTATACAGGAACCTGACAGAGTTGTTCTCTGAGAGACTCTATCCAGTAGTGCCTCAAAACAGATGCTGAGATTCACACCCAAACACTGGGTGATGCTTAGGGAGTCTCGAGGAAAGAAAAAAGAATTTGGAGGTGAAAGGAGCTCCACAAGAAGATCAACTGGGCTAACTAATCAGGACTAAGAGGGGTTTTCTGAGACTGAAGCATCAACCAAGGACCATGCACGAACTGGACCCATGTCCCCTAAAAAGATATAGCAGATGGGCAGTATAGGTTTCATGTGGATCCTCTAAGTAGGGAAGTGGAGACTGCATTGGACAGGGACTCACTTGCCAGCATTTTTTAAAAAAATTTTTCTTCACAATTTACTCATTATATATCCCGATTGAAGCTCCCCTCTCTCAATTCCCCCAGTCCCATCATCCCTTCTTCTTTTCCTCATCACCTTCCTCTAGTCCACTGAAAGGGGGAGTTCTTCACTATTGCCATCTGTCTATATCTTGTTAAGTCTCCTCAGAACTTCTTGGATCCTCTTCCTCTGTGGCCTGGCAAGGCTATATCATCAGGGACGAGTGATAAAAGAACAGTCAACTGAGTTCATGATACAGGCATTCAGAGATCCACATGGAGATGGAGCAGCCCATCAGTCATATCTGAGCAAGGGGTCTTGGGCCTCTTCATGCATGGTCCTCCGTTAGTGCATCAGTTTCTGCAGGACCCCCTGGGCTCAGATTTTAAAGTTTTGTGGATCTCCTTGTGGAGCTCCTGTCCCCTCCATGTCCCTCTACTCCCAACCTTCTTTTCCTCCATAAGACTTCCTGTGCCTTGTCTGAAGTTTGGCCCTGAGTCTCAGCATCTGCTTCGGTCTCCTGTTGAGTGAATCCTTTCAGAGGACCCTCTATAGTAGACCCCATTATGTTTCCTCTCTTCCATTGCTTCTGGTGTCCATCCTGTTTGCCATTCTTAATGTGGTTTAAGCATCCTCCCTAGGGTCGTCCTTAGTGTTTAGCTTCTGTAGATTTGTAGATGGCTATCCTATATTTTAAGGCTATAAGTGAGTATATATCATGCCTGTCTTTCTGTTTCTGCGTTAACTCACTCAGGATGATGTTTTCTAGTTCCATCATTTGCCTGCAAATTTCATGAATACAAATCAAAACAACTCTGAGATTCCATCTTACACCTTTCAGAATGGCTAAGATCAGAAACTCAAGTGACAATACATGCTGGAGAGGATGTGGAGAAAGGGGAACCCTCCTCCATTGCTGGTGGGAATGTAAACTTGTACAACTACTTTGGAAATCAATCTGACGCTTTCTTAGACAATTAGGAATAGAGCTACCTCAAGATGCAGCTATGCCACTCCTAGGCTTATATACAACATATGCTCAAGTATGCAACAAGGACATTTGCTCAACCATGTTCATAGCAGCTTTATTTGTAATAGTCAGAATCTGGAAACAACCCAGATGTCCATCAATGGAGGAATGGATACAGAAGTTGGTGGTACATTTACACAACGGAATACTACTCAGCTATTAAAAACTTGCCAGCTTTTTGATCACTTATTTCTAGCAAGACTACCTTGACAGACCACAGGGGGGAAGAAGACATGCTCAGTCCTGGTGCAACTTGATGAGTTAGGGTGGATGGGAAAAGGGAAAAGGGAAGGGCAAAGGGGGAGGGAAGGAAGGTAAGGCTAGGAGGGGAGGAGGGATAGGGCTACAACAAGGATGTAATGTGAATAAAAAATAAATAATAAAACCTTGAAAATTTGGAATATAAATATTTCAGATGAGTTCAGAACTCATGATAACAGATGAGTTCCTCCCTTGGGGGTGGGGGAAGAACTATCAATGATTCCTGAAAAGGCTGCTTGCTTGTTTTTCTCTCCCAGGACCTGGAGGCTTGGGTAAATGAATTGTAGTACTTTGTGCACTAAAAGTGTAGGGTATAGCATTGTGTGTGTGTGTATGTGTGTTTGTATATATATATATATAATTTTAAAAAATTTAATCACTTTACAGCTGGATAACAGACCCTCCCCCCTCTCCACCCAGTTTCACCCGCATGCCCCCTTCTACCCCTTCTCTGTCAGTACGGAGCCCTAAGAGGTACTAACCCACCCTCTCACCTCAAGTCACAGCAGGACTAAGAGCAGCCTCTCCCACTGAGGCCAGACAAGTCATCCCAGCTAGGGGAAAGGGATCCAAAGGCAGGCAACAGACTCAGAGATAGCCCCTACTCCCATTGTTAGGGTTCCCATATGAAGAATAAGCTGCACATTTATTACATATGTGTAGGAGGTCTAAGTTCAGCCCAAGCATGCTTTTTTTGTTGGTGTTTCAGTCTCTGCTAGTCACCAGGCCCAAGGTTAGTTTACTCTGTAAGTCTTCTTGTGGTGTCTTTGACCCCTCTCGTTCACTGTTCTACAAAACTCCAGGAGCTTGGCCTATTGTTTGACTGTAGGTTCCTGCATCTGTTTCCATCAGCTGCTGGATGAAGACAGTTATGTTAGGCTCCTGTCTGCAAGCATAGCAGAGTATCATTAATAGTGTCTCATGGATTGGTTTTTTCCTGTTGGGTGAGTCTCAAGTTAGGACAGTCATTGGTTTGCCATCCCCTCAATCTTTATTCCAATTTTTGCCTATATTTCTTGTAGGGAGGACAAAATTTGGATAGAAGATTTTGTGGGTGGGTTGGTGTTACCCTCTCTCCACTGGGAGTCCAGCCTGGCTACAGAGGTGGCCACATTAGGCTCCATATACTGCACTGCTAGGAGTCTCACCTAGGCTTACACTCATAGACACCTGGGAGCCTCTCCTTTCCCAGAGATGTTCCCCTACCTATTTCTGTTTTCTCTACTGGTCCTCTCCTTTCCTACCTCCAGCAGTAATTTTATATTTAAAAGAAAAATACAGTAGTTGAGGAGATACATAAATCAATAAATTGTTAGCTGTGTAAGCATGAGAACCCACATTTTTTCCTTTTAATAAGTTTATTTATTTAGTCACTTTACATCACAAATACAGCCCCTTCCATTTTCTCCTTCTGCTTCGAACCTCCCACCCTCTTCTCCTTTTCTCTTTTCCCTTCTTCTCCCCCGACCCTTATCAACCCGCCCCAACACGTCAAGTCAGTACTTGATGAGCACTTCCTCATCTTAACCCACATTTCAATCCTGAGTAGCTGCACTCCTTCCAGAAGGGAACTAAGGAATTCCCAATTGGAAGTGAGCATAGTGGAATGGACTCTGTTTCATTCTGTTGTGCTGAAACCAGTATTTATCTGTCATCATATACTTCATGAGACAGCGTCTATCTAGTTATCACATTTACTCCATGGAGATTCTTGGAGAAAGTTAATGAGTGTCCTCTGACATCTCATTTCTTGTATTAGTTACTTCATATTGCTGGGTTAAAATACCATGATCAGAAGTAACCTGAGGGAGAAAGGGTATATTTCAGCCTGTAGTCTGTCATGAAAAAAGAAGTCAGGTCACAAAATTAGAGTAGGATGCTGGAGGTGAGACCTGTAACCGACTACATGGAGTAACACTGCTAACTGTTTTGCATGAGAACCCACATTTGATCCCTAAAACCCATGTAAAACACTGGGCACAGTAGTGTGTACCAGTAAACCTAGTGCTTGCAAGGCAGAGATAGGAGGGTCCTTGGGAGCTCATTATTCAATCTGTCTGGAGTAATTGATGAGCTTCTGGCTCAATGATAGACCTTGTTTTAAAAAGTGAGGTGAAGGGATGCAAAGATGGCGGCACCGACCACGCAGGGTATCTGAGCAGCAGCTCAGCAGTGAGAGCAGGGTGACCTGCAGGCTGTACTGTGGACCCCCAACCCCAACATCTGTGTTTCTCAGGCGAGAGGAGAATCCACAGGAATACTTGAAGGTCCATCTTCAGGACAACCAGATAATACTGGAAAAAATTCCTGACACCCCCCCCCCCCCACACACACCGAGGCACTTCTTCAGCCCTCGGCAACCAGCCCAATACCTTCCTGAGACCAGCAGCAGCTCTCTGGGCTCTGACCTTGCAGCCCTAGGCCACTCGCTCAAACTTACCAGGATATATTCTTGGGACAGGCCGTGGCTGTGCACTTAGGGGGTTTGGGGCTCCTACCCTGAAGCCTTAGACCATTGGCCTGAATCCACTAGGACCAGCAGTGGCAGTTCTCTCTCAGCTCTGACCCTTTAGCCCTAGGCCACCCATCGGAACCCAGCATCAGTGGATACTTTCCTGAGACCTGCACCGTGCACGGGCGGTGGGGGTGGAGGTTAGGTAGAGCTCCTTCCCTACAGCCTTAGGCCACTCACCCACCCAAACATCTGTGGATACCTTCACGGAACCGGAGCCTAACCCTAACCCTTGAGTGCTCTGACATTGGGTGCTCATTCTCACTGCCTGTGGAGTGAATACCTTCCCGTACTGTGGGTGGACTCCAAACCTGGGTGCCCACTTTCACAGTCCTGTGAACACCTTCTGGGTAATAGAGGCTCCTGTTTCCAAACCCGGGAGACCACACTGAATATCCTGTGGACACCTTCCTGGTCACAGAGGCTCACTCTCACCATCCAGTGGACAGGATACATTCTGGTACTGTGAAGGAGACATGGCTCCATTCTGCCTACTCACCTCCTGCCTGGTTCACACAGGTCAGAATCAGTCAGCACAGCACGACAGTAAACACAAAGGGGCTGAGCTAAGCTTGGACCCAGGTTCCATTCCCTACCATCTAAGGAAAGCCTATAGGACACTGCAGCAGCTCTAGGCCAAAAGAATGCAGCAGTCTGGCTCACATAGGCCAGAATCAGCAAACACAGCACAGAGAACCCAGTGGAGCGGAGCTAGGCACCTGACCAAAGTTCCATAGTCCTCCTCCCCAAGTAGGCTGGTGGGGCATTGGAGTACCTCTAGGCTTGGAGATCTTTCTGCTTGCTCCCCAGAAGCCTAGCTCACCTGGGTTGGGCACAATTTGGCCAGCACAGCCAGTGGACCTAGGGGAGCTGAGACAGGCCTGGAACCACAGTCATATCCTCTACCTTCTTAAGAAAGCCTGTGGGACACTGGAGCAGCTCTAGACCAAGAGAGCTTTCCACTTGTGCCTCAGCTACCCTGGACACAGTGAGCCAGCAGAGACAGTGAATCCACAGGAGACTACTCAATACTCCAGAGACAGGTGGATCCAGTCTGTACTACAGGCTCCCAAGAATAATCATTCAAGAGACAACCAGATGGCTAGAGGCTGGTATAAGAATACAGGCAACAAAAACCAGGATACCATGGCTTCACCAGAATCTCTGAAAAATCAACGGATATTCTATTGCAGCTGAAAAACAGGAAATTTTCTTAAATCTATAATTATGCAGTTATTTGAGGCACATAAAGAGGAAATGAACAATAACAACAACCACAAAAAGAGGCCATCTTGGACAGACAGGAATCCACATTCAAACAGATGAAGGAAATGGTGCAAGATATAAAAATAGAATTAGAATCAATAAAGAATACACAAACAGAGAAAACCCTGGAGCTGGAGAACTTAGAATAAAGATCAGGAACCACAAAGGTAAGCATCAACGACAGAATACAAAAGATGGAAGAGAGAATCAAAGATGCTGAAGATACAGTTGAAGAGATTTAACATCTCTCAAAGAAAAATAAAACTGGAAAAGTTACAAACACAAAACATCCAAGAACTAAAGGATGCCAGAAAATACAAAATCTAAGAATAATAGGAATAGACAAAAAGAAGATTCCAGGCTCCAAGGCCCAGAAAATATTTTTGAGAAAATCATAGAAGAAAATTTCTCCAACCTTAAGAAAGAGATGGCAATAAACATACAAGAGGCCTACAAAATATCAAATAGACTATACCAGAAAAAAAAAAACTCCTCATATAACATGATAGTCAAAATGGTAAATCTACAGAACAAAGAAAAACCATTAAAAGCAGCAAAGGAAAAAGGCCAAGTAAACCTATAAAGGCAATAAAGGCAAACCTATCAGAATCACACCAGAGAATATGAAAGCCAGAACCACCTGGACAGATACCATGCAGAAGCTTAGAGATCACAGATGCCAACCCAGACTCCTATATCCTGCAAAACTTTCAAACATCATAGAAGGAGAAAACAAAATATTCCATGACAAAACTAAATTTAAACAATATATGAGCAGCAATCCACCCTTACAGAGGTACTAGAAGGAAAAACTTCAACCCAAGGAGATCAACTACACCCAAGAAAACACAGGATAAAGACAACATCACATCAAAAAAGCAAAAGAAAACAAGCACACAAACACATAATCACCACCAACTCCACAATAAAATGAATTAACAATCATTGGTCACTAATATCTATTAATATCAATGTCCTCAACTCTCTAATAAAAAGACACAGTCTAACAGACTGTTTGCTGAAACAGTATCCAACATTGTGCTACATTCAAGAAACAAAACTCTGCAACAAAGATAGACACTACCTCAGAGTAAAGGGCTGGAAAAAGGTTTTCCAAGCAAATGGACACAGAAAAGAAGCTGGAGTAGCCATCCTAATATCTAATAATAGAGACTTTCAGGCAAAACTAATCAAAACAGATGAGGAGGAACACTTCATTCTCTTCAAAGGAAAAATCCACCAGGAGGACATCACAGTCCTGCACATCTATGCACCAGACACAAAGTCTCCTGCATTTATCAAAGAAACACCAATAAAGCTTAAATCACATGTTGATTGCAACACCCTAGGAGTGGGAGACTTCAACACTCCACTCTCACCAAGGGACAGATCATTGAGACAGAAGCTAAAGAGAAATAATAGCATTTACAGAGGTCTTAAAGCAAATGGACCTAATATATGTCTACAGAACCTTTCACCCAAACTCAAAAGAGTACACCTTCTTCTCAGCATCCAAGGAACCTTCTCCAAAATTGGCTTTAGAGTCAAGCACAAAGCAAGCTTCAACAGATACAAGAAGATTGAAATAATCTCTTGTATTATATCAGACCACCATGGTTTAAAACTAGATCTCAACAATAACAGAAATAACAAGAAGCCTACACACACATGGAAACTGAACAACTCTCTACTCAATGTCACCTAGGTAAGGGAGGAAATAAAGAAAGAAATTAAACACTTCATAGAACTTAATGAAAATGAAGGTACAACTTACCCTAACTTATGGGACATAATGAAAGCAGTGCTAATAGGAAAGTTCATAGCACTAAGTGTCTTCAGAAAGAAATTTGAGGCATCTCATATAAGCAACTTAATGGCACACTTGAAAACACTAGGAAAAAAGAAACAGACACACTGGAGAGGAGTAGACAGCTGGAAATAATCAAACTCTGGGGTGAAATCAATTCATTAGAAACAAAGAAAACAATCTATGAAACCAAGAGCTAGTTTCAAGATAGGCAAGATAAGCAAACCCTTAGCCAAACTAATTAAAAGGCAGAGGGACACTGTTCAAATCAATAAAATCAGAAATGAAAAGGGGGACATAACAACAGACACTGAGAAAATCTAAATAATTATTAAGTCCTACTTCAAAAGCCTACATGCAACAAAATTTGAAAACCTAGATGAAATGGACATTTTTTTGACAGATTCCATTTACCAAAGTTGAATCAAGATCAGTTAAATAAATTAAATAGTCCTCTATCCTCTAAAGAAATAGAAGCTGTCATCAGAAGTCTCTCAAAAACAAACAAACAAACAAAAAACAGGGCCAGACCATTTCAGTGCAGAATTCTACCAGACCTTCAAAGAAGAGTTAACACCAATACTCTTCAAACTATTCCATAAAATATAAAGAGAAGGAATATTACCTAACTCATTCTATGACGTCACAGTCACACTGAAACCTAAACCATACAAAGACCCTACAGAGAAAGAGAATTTCAGAGCAATCTCGCTTATGAACACTGACACAAAAACACTCACAAACCGAATTAAAGAACATATTAAAGATATCGTCCACCAGGAACAAGTAGGTTTTATCCCATGCATACAGGGGTGGTTCAACATACAGAAATCTATCAATGTAATCCACCATATAAAAAAACTGAAAAAAAAAAACCTGAAAGAAAAAAATAACCCACACGATCATTTCCTTTGATGCCGACAAAGCACTTGACAAAAATCCAACACCAATTCATGTTTAAAGTTTTGGAGAGATCAGGGATACAAGGCAAGTACCTAAACATAATAAAAGCAATATACAGCAAGCCTATAGCCAGCATAAAACTAAATGGAGAGAAACTGAAGTTAATCCCACTGAAATCAGGGACAAGGCAAGGCTGCTCACTCTCTATGTATCTCTTCAACAGAGTTCTTGACGTCCTAGCTAGAGCAATAAGACACCTAAAGGAGATCAAAAGGATACAAATTGGAAAGGAAGAAGTCAAAGTATCAATTTTTGCAGATGATATGATAGTATACATGAGTGACCCCCAAAATTCTACCAGAGAACTCCTTCAGCTGATGGCTGGATACAAAATTAACTCAAAAACAAAAAACAAAAACAAAACAAAACAAAACAAAAAACCTCAGAAAACAAATAAACAAACAAAAAACTGAAGCCCTCCTATATACAAAAGACAAACTGGCTGAGAAAGAAAGTAAGGAAACAACACCCTCCACAGTAGCCACAAGTTACATAAAGTACCTTGGTATAACTCTAACCAAACAAGTGAAAGAACTATATGAAAAAAAACTTCAAGTCTCTGAAGAAAGAAATTGAAGAAGATATCAGAAGATGGAAAGATCTCCCATGCTCATAGATAGGGAGGATTAACATCGTGAAAATGGCCATCCTACCAAAAACTATCTACTGATTCAATGCAATTCCCATCAAAATACCAACAATATTTTTTACAAACATTGAAAGAACAATTTCATATGGAAAAACAAAAAAGCCAGAATAGCTAAAACATTTCTGCATAATAAAAACCATCTGGAGGTATCTCCATCCCAGATCTCAAGCTGTACTATAGAGTAACAGTAATAAAAATGTAATGGTACTGGAATAGAAACAGACTGGTGGATCAGTGGAATAGAATCGAAGACCCAGAAATAAACCACACACCTATAAATTTAATTTTTGACAAAAAAGCCAAAACCATACAGTGAAAAGAGACAGCAACTTCAACAAATGATGCTAGTCTAACTGGATGTCTATATGTAGAAAAATGCAAATAGATCCATATTTATCACTTGCACAAAGTCCAAGTGGATCAAAGATCTTAACATGAAACCAGTCACAGTAAATCTGTTTGAAGAAAAAGTGGAGAAGAGCCTTCACCTCACTGGCAGAAGAGACAACTTCCTGAACAGAACACTAACAGCACAGGCTCTAAGACCAACAATTTACAAATGGGACCTCATGAAACTGAAAATCTTCTGTAAAACAAAGAAAATTGTTATCATAACAAAATTACAGCCTCCAGACTGGGTAAAGATCTTCACCAACCCTACATCTGACAGAGGGCTAATATCCAGAATATATATAGAACTGAAGAGGTTAAAAAACCAACAAACCAAGTAATCCAATTGAAAAATGGTGTACAGAGGTAAACAGAGATTTCTCAACAAAGAAATATTGAATGGCAGAGAAACACTTAAAGAAATGCTCAGCATCCTTAGTTATCAGGGAAATGCAAATCAAAATGACCCTGAGATTTCACCTCACACCCATCAGAATGGCTAAGATCAAAAACTCAACTGAGAACACATGCTGGAAAGGATGTGGAAGGAGAAAGGGGAACCCCCCTTCATTGCTGGTGGGAATGTAAACTTGTACAACTACTTTGGAAATCAATCTGGTGCTTTCTCAGAAAATTAGGAATAGTGCGACCTCAAGATCCAGCTACATCACACCTAAGCAAATACCCATTCAATAAGGACATTTCCTCAACTATGTTCAAATCAGCTTTGTTTGTAATAGCCAGAATCAGGAAGCAACCTAGATGTCCCTCAATGGAGGAATGGATAGAGTAAGTGTGGTACATTTACACAATGGAATACTGCTCAGCTATTAAAAACAAGGAAATCATGAAATTTGCAGGCAAGTGGTGGGAACTAGAAAAGATCATGCTGAGTGATGTAACCCAGAAGCAGAAATATATATATGATATATACTCACCTATAAGTGGATATTAGCCATATAATATAGGATAAACATAATAAAATCTACAGTCCTAAAGAAGCTAAACAACAAGGAGGACCCTAGGAAAGATGCTTAATCCTCATTTAAAATGGCAAAAAATATAGGAAGCAGGAGAAGACTAGGAACAGGACAGGAGTCTTCCACAAAGGACCTCTGAAAGACTCTACCCACCAGGATATTGAAGAAAATACTGAGACTCATTGCCAAACTTTGGCCAGAGTGTTGGGATTCTTATGGAAGAAGAAGGAGATAGAAGGATGTGGAGGAGTCAGGATGTCCACAAAGAGAACAACAGAACCCAAATGCCTGGATATGGGGGTGAGGGTGGGGGGGAGGAGAGACTGCAGGGACTGATACTCCAACCATGGACCATGCATGGTGAGGACCTAGACCTCCTGTTCAAAGGAAGCCCATTGGAGGCTCAGTTTCCAAGTGAGTTCCCTAGTAAGTGATACAGGGGCTGTCTCTGACATGAACTCAGTGGCTGACTCTTTGATGACTCTCCCCTGGAGGGTGCGGCCTTGCCAGGGCACAAAGATGATGCAGCCAACCTTGATGAGACTTGTTAAGCTAGGGGAGATGGAAGGAAAGGAGGTACCCCCTTATCTGGGGACTAGGAAATGGGTATAGGGGGAGAAGAGGGAGGATGTGTGGGACGGGGAGGAGATAAGAGATAGGGCTGCAGAGGGGATACAAAGTGAACAAATTGTAATAAAAATATATAAATTGAATTTAAGAAAAAGGTGATGTGGTGCACTTGGAAATTCAGAGAGTCAGGCAGATCTCTATGAGTTTAGGCTCGCCTGGTCTACAAAGTGAGTCCAGGAAAGTCAAGGCTACACAGAGAAACCCTGTCTTGAAAAACCAAAAAAAAAAAAAAAAGTGAGTTGGAGATCCACTAAAAACAAAACAACCCCCCTCCCAGTGTCTTTCTCTGGCCTCTACATTAGCATGCAAACACATGCAGATGCACTTGTACATCTGTACACACAAACAAGTACAAATACATATACCACACAGTCACACACAAATACAGAAAGAAACATTACTCTGTTGGTATAGTGTTCTTTTGGAATGCATACAATTTACCCTTGTTCATTCAAATGCTGATTTCTCTACAACACTATCTGGTTTCAAACCGGATATTGCCTTGTGATGCAATGTCTCAGGTTTGTGTAAACATGCCAACATTTGTTTTCTGTTATTGTCAATAAAACAGCCAGCCACAATGCTGAGCAATGGAGAGAATAGGGTGGGACATCCTGGTCCGGAGGAGAGGAGAAGGAAATGAGTGGGAGGAGTAGGAGAGTGGTGATAGGCCGGACAGGTCTTGGAACCATGAGGAGAGATGAACAGGACCTAAGATATGACTAAAAGCAAGTATAATGGGTGGAATCTGAATGGTAGGAAACTGTGCGGGCTAGGAGGTTTAGGATGGAATAACTATTGTGCTCTAGGATAATTAAATAAATCCTAGTCTCTGTGTGGTGATTTGGGTATACAGCTGGTCTAGGAATAACTGCTGCTTAACTAAAAGATATATCAATAATAAATATTACTAACCCACAACATTGAGAAGTTTATTACAAGGTACCATTTGTATCTCCATTCACAATACTTCACATCTACCAAACACTTAATTATAATAAAATACTCATACAATTTACCATATCAGCCATTTTTTTGTGACATGGACCACTTATATCATTGTCCCTCTATCATCCTCACTCACCTTTAGAATTTTCCATCCTCCCAAATTCTGTGATCATGAAAAAGAAACTTCTCATTCCTCAGTTCCAGAACACCTCATTTCTACCATTGTATTCTCTGTATTTATGAATCTGACTGTCATACTTTTTTCTTTGCGCAACAAAATAGCTGACCAGAAGCAATTTACAGGGAACAGGTTTTTTGTTAGCTTACAGATTAAGGTAATCATCTCATTATTGTGGAGATGGGATGATATCAGTATGGAAGGTAATGGCAAGTAGTGGCTGATTAAATGGCATCTAAGCTTAGGAAGCAGATAGTGTACAGAAAATGGGGAAAAGCCATAAACATTAAGGCCTTCCCCTAGTAACGAACTTCCCACAGCAAGGCTCACTTTCCCAAATTTCCATACTCTTTGCAAACAGTACTACCATCTGCGGGACCTACTGTTCAAACACATGAGCTTTTTGGTAGATGTTTTCATTCACACCACAACACTCCATAAGTGGAATCACACCATATCTGTCCTTTTGTGATGGAGTTATTTCACTCAAGAGAATGTCTTCAAGGTTCACCCATGTTGTATTATATTTCATGGATTCTTTCCTTTAAGGGCAGAATAAAGTTACATTTTACAGAGAAATCACATTTTGTTTAGCCTTTTGCTCCTCAGTGGGCACTTTTCTGTCCTTCCGTTTTGGCTCTAGAAATAATTTTGGTAAACACATAAGTATGGAAGTATGCTTCCAGGTTTTTGCTTTCCATTATTCTGGGCATACATCTAGAAGTAGCATTACTAGATTATATAATAGTTCTGTGTGTGTTTGTTTTTGAAGAGTGCTTATTAATTTTTCCCATGTTCCAGTGACACACTTCTATGGGATGAATCCATTTACTGCAGAGCTGACGTTAGCTACAGCTTGTATTGTATATTCTATAACGGTTGACAGATGGACAATGGCCTGTACTCACTTTGTAAGTATGATGAAGAGTTGTTTATAGCCCTAAAAAACCTTTGCCAGCTTACGCAGTCATTTTTGTGCACCCCAGGCATAAAACCACTGATTATAAAATAGTTTTACTGTATTTATATTTTTAATCTTTCACAGTATGATAAAATTGGATTCATCCATCCAATGTCCTAGGTAGCCTTAACTGTCATCTTGTTATAACCTAGAGTGATCTGAGAAAAGAGCCTCAATTGAGAAATTACCTAGCTTGAACGTTTGGTGGGCATGTCTGTGGGGGATTGTTTTGGTTGTGATTTTATAAAGGAGATTCCAGCCCACTGTGTGTAGCGTCATTCCCTGTGCAGATCATCTTGAAGTGTATAAAAAAGCAGGCTGAGTATAAACCAGCTTGACAGCCAGTAAGCAGAATCTTCCATCATTTCTGCCACAGTTCTTTGGCTGGGAAGTAAGGTTCTTGTCTGGCAGTAATGATACATAGAATAGCAAGTAGGCCTGCTTTCAAGATCCTGCCTTGAACTCAATGGCAGGCTCTTTGACCCCCCCCCCCAAGGGAGGAGCAGCCCTGCTAGGCCACTTTGTGGCCAGTCCTGAAGATAACCTGATAAACCAGGGTCAGATGAAAGGGGAGGAGGTCCTCCCCAATCAGTGGACTTGGAAAGGGGCAGGGAGGAGATGAGGGAGGGAGGGTGGGATTAGGAGGGAATAAGGGAGCGGGATACAGCTGGGATACAGAGTTAATAAACTGTAAGTAATAATAAATAAACAAAATTTAATTTAAAAAAAGTTTATTAAAACCAAAATGTAAAAAAAAAAAAAAAAAAAAAAAAGATCCTGCCTTGGTTTTCCTCAGTGATAAACCAACCATATGACATTGTAAGCTAGATAAACAAAATCCCTTTCTCCTAAATTTTCAGTCCAAGTATTTTATCACAGCAGTAGAAATGAGATTAGAATGCAGATTATGTTGTCTTTTTCTACATGTTCCTATATGTGCATATGTATTTGGATATTGCAGGCACATGTGTTCCAGGCCATGTAGAAGCTATAGGTTGATGGTAGACGTTGTCCTCAATTGCTCTCTAAGTTATTTTCTTTTTGAGACAGAGTCTTTCACTGAACCTGGAAATCACTGATTGGACTGTGTTGGCTGGCCAAGACTCTCTGCATCTCCATTTGCCCCTAGCATTGGGATTATAGGCATGTACCATAATGCTCTGTTTGGTTACTTACACTCAGGTTTTCTTGCAAGGCAAGTACTTTACCTATGCAATCATTTTCCCAGCCCCAATTTTCAGATTACTCATTTTCACTGAGCAGTATGCCTCTAAGTCTGTATTCAGTTGCAACAGCATGGCTCAGTAGCTACCACAGATAATGTGTGGCCCAGAACATCTGAAGTATTTATCATCTAGCTCTTCACAGACAATAGTTGCCCACACCTGTCTGCCCTTGGTCACAGCAGAAATTTAAGTGGAACCAAAATGATACAGTACATATTTGAGTATTCTATAGAAACATATAAGATCATATATCATAGTCAGTTATTACTAATTACATCTAGTAATTATATAATCATGAAATACAGCTATCTATATTTTACATACTTATATTTTAAATATAAACACATTTACCTTCTAAATACATAATTACATGACTTAATTATAATATTAATATATTATATAGCATATAGTATTGTGTAATTATAGAAACATATCAAATGTACATCTTTCTTAGAAGAATGAAACAGATATATAATATAGGGATATATTTATGCGTAGTGTCTTCCCGGCTTTTTTTGATGGGGTATTACTATTTACCTCATATTGACCTAGAACCACATCCTCTGGCTTCAGCTTCCCAATTGTTGAGATTACATGCATGAATTAGATATTTTTTCAAGCTGGGTAGAGGCATCAATTTTAATTTAATTGTGGGAAGAGATAATGTAATTTGAATAAAAAAAACAAACTTTCTTTCTGGGTTTTAAAAGACATTTGTAATATAAATTTGGGGCAAAATGGTTATAATAATTGTTTACCTTTTGTAGTACCCTTAAACAGTCTCCAAAAAGGCTCTCTGTTCTCTTGAAAAATAAGATAACAGGGTCCCTAAGAGGAAAGGTAAGTTCCAGGCAAGCCGTTTCCATGGATTTCAGCCTCCCCAGAAGTGGCTTTGTATGCCCATGGTACCTCTCAGGGGCTCCTCTTTGCTGTATTGGAAAAAAAAAAAACAGGGCAGAAAGCCTGCAGAAATTATGCTGTACTCCCAGAATGAAAACATAAAGGGAGCTAAGAACATCATATTGGCATGCTACCTTTTGTTTCGCCCATTGTAAATACTGTTTGTGTGCAGTATCATCTTCAGTATTTAGAACTATTAGTAGACCTCACGACACAGCAGTAAACAATTTTCTTTTTACCTTTCCTGCAAGGGAAAACAAAGAGAACATCCCCAGGCTCTTTTGGTCATTATTTTTCCTCTGGCTCATTACTCCCCATCCTGTTCAGTAAAGACAGCTCAGA
The DNA here is from genome assembly GCF_907164565.1 of Psammomys obesus. Taxonomy (NCBI): domain Eukaryota; kingdom Metazoa; phylum Chordata; class Mammalia; order Rodentia; family Muridae; genus Psammomys; species Psammomys obesus. The sequence continues at coordinate 614,006 of NW_026590561.1, read as the reverse complement.
GTCATAGGGGTCAGGAGAGCCCAGGTCTTTGTCCCTGTGCTCTTGGAGATAATTATGATGCTATGATTTGTGGGGTGATGCTGGCTTGGGGATTTTTATTATGTCTCATAGAGAGTCTGACCCAGGCAGAATGATGCCAGAGCCCTCACTTGCGAGTGTGTGTGTGTGTGTGTGTGTGTGTGTGTGTGTGTGTGTAAGCAAGAGGACAAATCAGGTAAAGCACCACTTAACTTTTTTCTTGAAACAGGGTCATTTATAGGCCTGGAACTCACCAAGTATGCTAATTTATCTGGTCAGGAAGCCACAATGGACTCGTTTACTTTTCTAGCTCTAGGATTACAAACATGTGCTATCACATTTAGCTTTCTTATGTAGGTTCTAAATGTGGGTTCTAAGTATTGAACCCAAGTCCATGTCTCCCCAGATGTCTTAGTTTTATTTCCTTTTTTGTGATAAAACATCCTATAACCTCAAATACCATGCCAATCTGGTATTACTTGGAGTCTGAACCAGAACTTCAGATCAGTCATTTGCTCAAATATCATCAGACAGGCTTCTTTTGTTTTTAAAATTCTTTATTAATTACACTTTATTCACTTTGTATCCCTCCTGTGGTTTCCTCCCTCTTCCCCTCCCAATCCTTCCCTTCTTCCACCCTCTGCATGCATACCCCTCCCCAAGTAGTCCACTGATAGAGGAGGTCTTCTTTTCCTTCCTTCTGATCCTAGTCAATTAGGTCTCATCAGGAGTGGCTGCAGTGTCTTCTTCTGTGGCCTGGTAATGCTGCTTCCCCGTTAGGGAGAGGTAATTAAAGAGCAGGCCAATCAGTTCATGTCAGAGACAGTCCCTGTTCCTATTACAATGGAACCCACTTGGTTACTGAACTGCCATGGGCTACATCTGTGCAGGGGTCTTAGGTTATCTCCATGCATAGTCCTTGGTTGGAGTATCAGTCTCAGGCAAGACCCATGTGCTCAGAGTTTTTGGTTTTGTTGCTCTCCTTGTGGAGTTCCTGTCTTCTCCAGATCTTACTGTTTCCCACTTCTTTCTTAAGATTCCCTGCACTCTGCCCAAAGGTTGCCCATAAGTCTCAGCATCTGCATTGATAGTCTGCAGGGCAGAGCCTTTCAGAGTTCCTCTGTGGCAGGCTCCTGACTTGTTCCCTCTTTTCTCCTTCTTCTGATGTCCAGCCTCTTTGCCTTTCTGAATAGGAATTGAGCATTTTAGCAAGAGTCCTCCCTCTTGATTAGTTTCTTTAGGTGTACAGATTTTAGTAGGTTTATCCTATATTTTATGTCTATATGAGTGTGCATATTTCTGCTTCTGGAATAGCTCACTCAGGATGATCTTTTCCAGATCCCACCATTTACCTGTAAATTTCATGATTTCCTTGTTTTTTATTGCTGAGTAATATTCCATTGTGTAGATATACAACAATTTGTGCATCCATTCCTCCACTGAGGGGCATCTGGACTGTTTCCAGCTTTCTTGCAGTAGAGTAAGATGGCAATGTGCAGAGAAAACAAAGCTTTAGGATGCTCAGCTGTAAATTAGATGTCTTTAGCACACCCCACCCCTCAAACCTCAGGGATCAATAAAGAAGAAGCAGCAGAAAGACTGTAAGAATCAGAGGTGGTAGATTACTTTAATGAAACAGTGTGGGGAAGATGCGCATATGAACTCACAGAAACTGTGAGTCAGATAGAATCCCAACACGGGGGAGGGGAAGTTGACATGAATTGCCACCCCTAACCAAGAAGATACTCACAATTGTTATTTTCTAAGAGAGGGCAAAATTTCTTCAGTGGAGTGACTCTGGAGATAGGAACCACACTTGAGAGCATGCCCTATTTAGTTTTCCCCTATGTCCATGCTTATCTAGTCTCAGGTTCTTGGACCCCCAAGTATTATCAGGCAGGGATTCCATCTCATGGAATGGATCTTAAATCTAATCAGGTATTGGTTGGTTAGTCCCACAATGATTGTCCCATTATTGCACTAGAATATCATGCAGGCAGGTCACCATTGTAGAGTAAAGGGTTTGTAACTTGGTTAGTCTTTACGTTTCTACTCTGGTAGCATGCAGAGTACCTTCCAGTACCATGAACACTTGTCAGTAGAAGTGAAAGCGCTAGATATGTACCAGCTCAACTTCTCCATAATAAATAAGCTATATAGGTGTTATCTTCAGCAATCTGCTCTTTTCATTAGTTTATGGAGAACAACCAATAGCCTTGGCAATAGCCTGGGTTGTTTTGGGATGTCCACATGGGCCCATTTGGTAAACCACTCAGTTATATGTAACCCAATCCTGGCACTAGAGTTTTTATTTGGTGATGAGAGATGTCTAGTTGGTGCTTTGCTTCTCCTATTATTTGGTGATTCCTTTTAGATCACCTTTATATATGCACATATTTTAAGAAGCTTCTACTCTACTAGGTTTCCATACTACCTCTGAAATGAACTTTAATTTTAGGTGTCTCACCTCATAGTTCCTCCCTCATCTCCCTCTCCCCTCTTCCTCGTCACATGATCCTCCCCAATTACAACCTGCCCTCCATTCATAACTATCTATTCTATTTGCTTTTTCTAACTAAATCCATGTGACTCCCCTAGTCAAATACTCTATTCCTACCCTCTGTGGTTTCATGGATTATAGCTTTATTTTCATCAGCATAACAGCTAATATCCACATATAAGTGAATACATACCATATTTGTTTTTCTGGATCTGAGTTACCCCTCTTGGGATGATTTTTTTTTTAAGTTCCACACATTTATCTGCCAATTTCATGATTTTATTTTTTTAACAGCTGGGTAATATTCCATTATGTAAATGTACTACATTTTTGTTTATCCATTAATCTATTGTCAGATATTTATGTTTCTTCCAATTTCTTGCTATTATGAATAGAGCAGCAATGAACATGGTTGAGCAGGGTTAGTAAGATGTAAAATCCTTTGGAGTCACCAAGAATTTACTCCATTGTTTAAAAGCAGAGACAAAGAATATTAAGTTGGGTGTGTAGGGATGTGGGGGAGAATCTAGGAGGGGTTGGGGAGAATCTGGGAAGAGTAGGTAGAGGAAAGAATACGATCAACATTTATTCTCAAATAATACATAAAAATGTTAAAAAAAACACTTGACAGAAACAACTTAAGCGAGATAAGATTTATTTGGTCTCAGAAATAGCTGGAGAGAAGAGAGACTTGGTTTTCTCATCGTTTAAAGGGTTTTATTCATCAGATGGAGAAGGTGTGGTGGAATAACTCAGATCATGATCGATAGGAAACAGTATCAAGAAGGAGGTAGGGAAAGATAGCACTCAGGAACATTTTCCAGTGTTTTTCTTCCACCACTTACCAATAGAGCTCCAGATTTTTGTTTGTTTTTTGTTTATTTCAAGACAAGATTTCTCTGTAGCCTTGGGCTGTCCTGGACTCATTTCATAGACTAGGTTGGTTTCGCATTCACAGAGATACGCCTACCTCTTTCTCCCCAAGTGCTGGGATTATAAGCATGCACCACCATGTCCGACTATCTCCAAATTTTAAATTCATCAATAGGTCCATCCAGTCATAGGATCAGAGCCCTTGGAATCAGATCCTCTCTGATATACCCTGACGGACCCATGCAGAACTTTGTTTTACTAATCTTTTAGGTGTCTCTGAACCAGCTAATCTCACCAAAGATTAGCTGTCACACTAGATGCTTGGTGTCTACCTGTTCCTCCATACTCAGAGCCATGTTTCAAGGGAGCATATTGCTTTTATTATTCTTTTAAGACTGCCAAGGGCCTTGTAAGGCAGGACTCATTCTCAGTTTGCAGAGGACTGGGGAATCTCTAAAGAAGAAGGAAATGTGGTTAACCCTTGTCCCTGAGTAAGAAGGTCCCAGACTTTAGTCTCATTCTGAATCTAGAATCTGTACTGGACACATAGGCCACTCTGTAGTGATTAATAGTATTTACAACATTAAGTCACTACTCTGAAGTGAAAGTGGGGACCATTTCAGTGACGAAGGATTCTCTGGGGGAGTTTTCTTAAAGTGGTTGAGGGGCATTTTCTATAATTTTGGGAAACGATTGTAATGGTCCTTGCAGAAATGAAGACATTCCAAAGAGATACTTGCACCCCTTTCTTTGACTATCAGACTATTGAGACAATGGGCCCCATGAAACCAGAATTTCCCTGGGAGTCTTATGCTGGGAGAAGGAAATGGCTGAAGGCAGTGTCAGCCAGAAGTAGAACTTGTTACCTAAGAAAATATTTTACTCACTTCTGAAAACATGTTGGATAACCTTTCAAGAAACACTATAGCTAGAGGAAGATGGTTCAATAATAGGGGGGAATCATACCTTCGTTAGGACTGCTGGTTATGCACACCTCTTTCCTTCATATCAGGGTTCTGAAGGTGGACTTGGAGGGGTGAGTGAACCTCTTTATTTGTTTAATTTTCCAATGTGACCACATTGACTAAATCTCCTTAAAAAAAAAAACTTTACTTGAAGATGGTGGGAGGGAGCTGGTTTGTAACATCAGCTTTTAATGCTTTTGAGTATTAATCTGATTTCTGCTTTTCTGGAATCTGAAAGTTTGAAGTCCTTGGGACTTTTAACCTGGGATACATAACTTGCTAGGGATAATGATAAAAAAATTACTTGATTAAGGAATTGTGTTCTTAGCAATTTTGGCTGCTCATCATTCTTAGGTGGTGGAGAAAACAGATCCAAGAATTGGAAGGTCTGATTTTATATGCAGAGGTCTTACCACTGGATGAGCCTTCCCTTTAAGTGAAATCCATTTGGGTGGAAAATGAAATGAGTGCAAAGGAAGTAATTGCATACTTCTGGGCTGTCAGGTTTTTTTTTTTTTTTTTTTTTTTTTTTTTTTTTTTTACTGTGTATGATGTGTTCAATGGCAAGTTCTATTAAAATAATAGTGTGTGGAAGGGCGGGGCAAGATGGCAGCGCGGGGAGGACTCTCATTCTGAGGAGCAGCACAGCAGGATTGGCACAGTGACCAGCAATCAGAACTCGCGGCCAAAAAACACAAGTGGTTGTGTTTCTCAGGTGAGAGGATACCCCACGGTGGGGGATTCGATCAGCTTTAACTCACCCGGCTAAACCGCGGAAGAGATCCCCGTTCCGCCAGGCGCTTGGTCGCCAGCCCAGAGCTACCCGCCAGCGCGATCTGGTCACGGTCCCAGACTGAACTGTGGGCCCACAACACCATAGACTGGATCTCCCAGTCGAGAGATAACCCCACGGAGCAGGAAACAATTGGGACCGACCCCAGGTTACCCAGACATCCCCTGGAAAAGACTCGGGTTCCGCGGGTGCCCCAGGAGCCAGCCCGGACCCAGAGCCGGGAGGGACAAAGGCGCCTGCCTGCACAGCTCCCTGCCTGCGCGCCTGATTCGCCGCCTCAGATAGAACTGTGGGCACCAGGGCACCAGGGCACCAGACTGCGTGTCTCTGGCAGGAGGAAACCCCCAGTGGAGGGGGTCAGCAGCTCTAACGCTTAGGACACCCAGCACCAAAACACTTCCTGGACTCACGCAGACTCTAGTGCAGGCAGAAGCGCTGTGCTCTGCCGCCATTGTTGCGTTCCCCTGGGGCACTGGGACACACAGCTGCATCCTTGGACCTGCAGGAATCGAAGAGCCATTACAGCAGCCCTCAGATACTGTGCCAGGGATCGGCCAGTTGTCCCTGGCTGGACTGCCAAAACTGTAGGAATCCCTGATCCTTCAGGGGGGCTGCACCCACAGCATCTGGACCAGAGTGGTGCCTACAGCCGCCATCCCAGACAGAGACACACAGCTTCTGGTCCAGAGTGAGGCACCCAGCCTCCAGACCAGAACAGTGCCCCCAGGCGCCAAATCAACCTAGGTGCACATTCTCCAGGTCCAGAGCAGAGCAATCAGCCTTTGGCCCAGAGACTTGCTGAGTGCACCTCCCACTTTCTCAGACAGAACTGTGCGCCCCAGGATAACAGACTGAGTTTCCCTGTTGGGAGAAAACCCCATACCTAGGGAATCAGCAGTTTCTTCAAGAGGACTGTACATGGAAATTTAGTGAGCAGCAGCACACTAAATTTATAACAAGAAACCCAGCAGTGGGGCAGCTGTCTTGAGAAATTTTATGGGTAAGAGGAGATCCCCCCCTGCCTAACATAGACCACAGCTACTACTCAGGGCTATAAACCTGAGGTGAGCAGTGGCATCTCCGGAGAAACACTGGCCATACAGTGACCATAACCAAAAAGCAGAGAAGGACTCCTTCAGGAAAAATCATCTTCCGGCCAAGGGGATACTCCCTACCTCAGGACTCCAGGAAGCACAGAAACTAACAGCCAAAACCTAAATCAGCCCAATGGGTAGAGGTCAGCGTAAAGGCTCAACCAACAAAAGACAGAGCAATATGGCATCTCCAGAACCCAGCCATCCAGGGGCGAACAGCCCTGAACAATGCAGCATAATAGAAAATCAAGAAGAGGACCTTACATCTATGTTGATGAAGAAGATAATAGAGGAGACAAATAAAATACGTAAAGAATTAGAGGAAGATAAAACCAAACAGATCATGGCTATCCGTAAAGAAATGGAGGAAGATAAAGACAAGCAAATTAGGGCCATCCGTGAAGAAATACGGGAAGATGCAGCCAAACAGCTTGTGGCCTTCAGAGAAGAAATAATTAAATCACTGAAAGAAATCAAAGAAACAGAGTTGAAGGAACTAAAAGAAAAAGAGGAAAATACAAGCAGACAGGTGAAGGAAGTAAACAAAACAACTCAAGACCTGAAGATAGAACTAGAAAAATTAAAGAAAACACAAATGGAGGAAATAATGGAGAGGAAGAATTTAGGGAAGAAAACAGGAACTACAGAGGTAAGCATAACCAACAGAATACAAGAAATGGAAGAAAGAATCTCAGGTGTAGAAGATACAATGGAAGAAATCGATGTATCTGTCAAAGAAAATGTGAAATCCAAAAAATTCCTGACACAGACCGTCCAAGAAATCCAAGACAATATGAAAAGACAAAATCTGAGAATAATAGGAATAGAGGAAAAAGAAGACTCCCTTCTCCAAGGCCCAGAAAATATTTTCAACAAAATCATTGAAGAAAATTTCCCCAAGTTAAAGGAGAAGCCAATAAGGATAAATGAGGCCTACAGAACACCCAACAAATTTGACCAGAAAAGAAAATCCTCCCGCCACATAATAATCAAAACAGGAAGTATACAGAACAAAGAAAAAATACTAAAAGCTGCAAGGGAAAAAGGCCAAGTAACATATAATGGCAAACCCATTAGAATCACACCTGACTTTTCAACAGAAACTATGAAAGCCAGAAGGGCCTGGACAGATATCATGCAGACCCTAAGAGAACACAGATGTCAACCCAGGCTACTATACCCTGCAAAACTCTCAGTCCTCATAGACGGAGAAAACAAGATATTCAATGACAAAAACAAATTTCAACAATACCTACACACAAATCCAGCATTACAGAAGACACTGGAAGGGAAAATACAACCCAAGAAAATTAGCTTCTGTCAAGAAAACACAGGAAATAATTAACCTTACTACAGCAAAACAAAAAGCAACCAAGCACACAAACTTATGAACACAGCCAACATCAAAATCAAAGGATCTAACAGCCACTGGTCATTAATCTCTCTCAACATCAATGGACTCAACTCTCCAGTAAAAAGACACAGATTAACAGAATGGATACGTAAACAAAACCCAGCAATCTGTTGCATACAAGAAACACACCTAAGACACAAAGATAGACATTACCTGAGGGTAAAAGGTTGGAAGATGACTTTCCAAGCAAATGGACCCAAGAAACAAGCAGGAGTAGCCATTCTAATATCTGATAAAATAGACTTCCAACCAAAAATAATAAAAAGAGATGAGGAAGGACACTTCATACTCATCAAGGGAAAATTCCACCAGGAAGACATCACAATCCTGAACATCTATGCCCCAAATACAAGAGCACCCACATTTGTAAAAGAAACATTGATAAAATTTAAACCACATATAGATCCCCACACATTAATAGTGGGAGACTTCAACACCCCACTCTCAACAAAGGACAGGTCAACAAAACAGAAATTAAACAAAGAAACAATATCTCTGACAGAGGTCATGAATCAAATGGACCTCACAGACATCTACAGAACTTTACACCCAAACACAAAAGAATTTACCTTCTTCTCAGCACCTCATGGAACCTTCTCCAAAATAGACCATATAGTTGGTCACAAAGCAAGCCTCAACAGATACAAGAAGACTGAAATAATCCCTTGTATCCTGTCTGATCACCATGGAATAAAGCTGGACTTCAACAACAACAGAAATAGCAAAAAGCCTACACACTCATGGAAACTGAACAACTTGTTACTAAATGACAGCTGGGTCAGGGAAGAAATAAAGAAAGAAATTAAAGCCTTTCTAGAACTCAATGAAAATAAAGACACAACATACCCTAACTTGTGGGACACAATGAAAGCAGTGCTAAGAGGAAAGTTCATAGCACTAAGTGCCTTCAAGAAGAAATTCGAGACAGCTCATTCAAGCAACTTAATGGCCCACTTAAAAACCCTAGAAAAAGAAGAAGCAGACACACCAAAAAGGAGTAGACGGCTGGAAATAATCAAACTCAGGGCTGAAATCAATCAATTAGAAACAAATAAAACAATTCAAAGAATCAATGAAACCAAGAGCTGGTTCTTTGAGAAAATCAACAAGATAGACAAACCCTTAGCCAAGCTAACTAAAAGGCAGAGAGACACCACCCAAATCAACAAAATCAGAAATGAAAAGGGGGACATAACTACAGACACTGAGGAAATCCAAACAATCATTAGGACTTACTTCAAAAGTCTATATGCCACAAAATTTGAAAATCTAAATGAAATGGACAATTTTCTTGATCGATTTGACTCACCAAAGCTGAATCAGGACCAGGTAAATCAACTAAATAGTCCTATATCCCCCAAAGAAATAGAAGCAGTCATCAAAAGTCTCCCATCCAAAAAAAGCCCGGGACCAGATGGCTTCAGTGCAGAATTCTACCAGACCTTCAAAGAAGAGCTAACTCCAATTCTCTTCAAACTATTCCACAAAATAGAAACAGAAGGAACATTACCAAA
>NW_026590561.1:586387-604825 GCF_907164565.1 Psammomys obesus | reverse complement strand
GAAGATATGAGAAGATGGAAAGATCTCCCATGCTCATGGCTTGGCAGGATTAACATAGTAAAAATGGCCATCTTACCAAAAGCAATCTACAGATTTAATGCAATTCCCATCAAATTGCCAACACAATTCTTTACAGACCTGGAAAGAAAAATTCTCAACTTCGTATGGAATAACAAGAAACCGAGAATTGCTAAAACAATCCTCTACAATAAAAGATCTTCTGGAGGTATCTCCATCCCTGATCTCAAGCTGTACTATAGAGCAACAGTTATAAAAACTGCATGGTACTGGCATAGAAACAGAATGGTGGATCAATGGAATCGAACAGAAGACCCAGAAATAAACCCACACACTTACGGACACCTGATTTTTGACAAAGATGCCAAAACCATACAATGGAAAAAAGATAGCATCTTTAACAAATGGTGCTGGTCCAACTGGATGTCTACATGTAGAAAAATGCAAATAGATCCATACTTATCACCCTGCACAAAACTGAAGTCCAAGTGGATCAAAGACCTCAACATAAAACCAGACACATTAAATCGGCTAGAAAAAAAAGTGGGGAATACCCTAGAACTCATTGGTACAGGAGAAAACTTCCTGAACAGAACACCAACAGCACAGGCTCTAAGAGCAACAATCAATAAATGGGACCTCATGAAATTGAAAAGCTTCTGTAAAGCAAAGGACACCGTCATCAAAACAAAGCGACTGCCTACAGATTGGGAAAGAATCATCACCAACCCTTTATCTGACAGAGGACTCATATCCAATATATATAAAGAACTAAACAAGCTGAAAAGCAACAAACCAAGTAATCCACTTAAAAAATGGGGAACAGAGCTAAAGAGAGAATTCTCTGCAGAGGAATATCGAATGGCAGAGAAGCACTTAAAGAAATGCTCAACCTCATTAGCCATTAGGGAAATGCAAATCAAAACAACCCTGAGATTTCACCTTACACCCATCAGAATGGCCAAAATGAAAATCTCAAGGGACAACACATGCTGGAGAGGTTGTGGAGAAAGGGGAACGCTTCTCCACTGCTGGTGGGAATGTAAACTGGTACAACCACTCTGGAAATCAATCTGGCGCTTTCTCAGACAACTAGGAATAGCGCTTCCTCAAGATCCAGCCATACCACTCCTAGGCATATACCCAAAAGAGGCGCAAGTACACAACAAGGACATTTGTTCAACCATGTTTGTAGCAGCTTTATTTGTAATAGCCAGAAGCTGGAAACAACCCAGATGCCCCTCAACTGAAGAATGGATGCAGAAACTGTGGTACATCTATACAATGGAGTATTACTCAGCAATGAAAAATAAGGAAATCATGAAATTTGCAGGTAAATGGTGGGACCTGGAAAGGATCATCCTGAGTGAGTTGACCCAGAAGCAAAAAGACACTCACGGTATATACTCACTCATATAAACATACAATATAGAATAAACCCACTAAAAGCTGTACATCTAAACAAACTAAGCAAAAGAGAGGACCCTAACTAAAATGTTCAATCCCCATCCTGAAAGGCAAAGAGGATGTACATCAGAAGAAAACGAAAATAGGAAACAACCTCGGAACCCGCTACAGAGGGCCTCTGAAAGCCAGAAGAAAACAGGAAACCACCTTGAAACCTGCCACAGAGGGCCTCTGAAAGCTTCTGCAGTATAGACTGTCAAAGCAGATGCTGAGCCTGATGGCCAACTGATGGGCAGAGTGAATGGAATTTTATGTAAGAAGTGGGAAATAGTAAGAGCTGGAGGGAACGGGAACTCCACAAGCAGAGCAACAGAACAAGATAATTTGAACACAGGGAACTTCCCAGAGACTCATACTCCAACCAAGGACTATTCGTGGAGATGACCTGGAACCCCTGCACAGGTGTAGCCCATGGCAGTTCAGTGTCCAAGTGGGTTACATAGTAATGGGAAGAGGGACTGCCTCTGACATAATCTGATTGGCCTGCTCTTTGATCACTTCCCCCTGGGGGGGGAGCAGCCTTACCAGGCCACAGTAGAGGACAATGCAGCCACTTTTGATGAGAACTGATAGACTAAGATCAGAAAGAAGGAGAGGAGGACCTCCCCTATCAGTGGACTTGGGGAGTGGCATGCATGCAGAAAGGGGAGGGAGGGTGGGATCGGCAGGGGAGGAGGGAGGGGCTTATGGGGGGATACAAAATGAATAAAGTGTAATTAATAAAAAATAAATAAAAGATTTAAAAAAAAATAATAGTGTGTGAACCTGTTTTTGCCTGACCCAGGGAACATATATCCGGAGTGTGTGTCAGCCTGAATAAATGTTGGTAATGGGAAAGGATGGTGACCTTCATTTCTGCATTTGCAAGTTATAGATTGCTCCTGGCTGTATATTCATTTTAGTATTTTATTTCATTTATTTTTGTCTCTCTGTGTGAAGTTGTGCATCCACAGGCATGGAGGCCAGAAAGCAACTTCCATTTTTGTTCCCCAGGCACTGTGCACTAATTTTTTGAACATGATTCTTTCCAGCCTGAAGCTCACCAAGTAGGCAAGGCTGAGTGCATCATCAAGCCGCAAGGATTCACCTGTTTCCTCTCTGTAGAAATTACAAGCACATGCCACCATGCCTGGATTTTGTTTAAAGTTCTGAGGGCTTGAATTCAGGTCTTCCCATTTGCATGCCAGACACTTTGACTCACTGAGTTATCACCCCAGTCCCTAATTGTATATTTTGAATGGTAACTTCTACACAAAAAGCAGTAACACCATGGCTATGATGAAAAATACTTGGCAGAAATCCAAAGATTAGAGACGATATCGTCTGCTCACCTGATCATGAATCTTTTCTAGTTTTTTTTATTCCCTGACCTGTATTATGAGATGCTGTTGCATGACATAGTGTCCTCTGTTTTTGTTACTAAGGTTTTTATATTCTCAACTTCTTTAACACATCCCTTTCCATATCTACTTTAAAACATTTTATGTGTGTAGATGTTTTGCCCTCATAGGTGTCTGTGCACCACATGTTTGAAGTTCCAAAGGAGATCACAAAAGGGTGCTAGATGCCCTAGAACTGGAGTTACAGATAGTTGTGAGATGTCACGTGTTTCAGGGAATCAAAGCACAGTTCTCTGGAAGAGCAGCCAGTGCTCTTAACTGCTGAGCCATCTTTCCAGCCCTCAATCTTCACCTGTAATGACAGTGTTCTTTTTTTTTTTTTCATTTCTTCTAACTCATGTTTTATATTTCTTTCTTCCTTAAGTCTCATTCTGGGCTGCAAGTGTTGTGGACTGTGGGCTCATGTATGTTAAAGAGGGTCTTGGGATGAAGCCGACATTCTGGTGCACACCTACATTGTGGAGGAGGAAGCAGGAGGAACAGCAGTTCCCTTCACTCTTGTTGGGTATATAGTGAGTTCAAGGGCAGTCTGAGATGCATGAGACTCCCTCTCTCTCAAAAAAACTCAACTCAACTGAGACCAAACTTCTTTTCTTATCAGTTACATTTTATTAACTCTGTATCCCAGCCGTGTCCTGATCCCTCATTCCCTCCCAGTCCCTCCCTCCCTCCCTCATCTCCACCATGCCCCTTTCCAAGTCCACTGATGGGGGGGGGGAACCTCCTCCCCATTCATCCAATCCTGTTTTATCAGGTAGCTTCAGGACTGGCTGCAAAGCTCTCCTCTGTGGCCCAACAGGACTGCTCCTCTCTTGGGGGGTGGGGAGGCCAAAAAGCCAGTCATTGAGTTCCTGATAGAAATAGTCCTTGTTCCCCTCACTATGGGAAACCAATTGGTTACTGAGCTACCACAGGCTACATCTGAGCAGAGGTTCTAGGTTATATCCATACATGGTCCTTGGTTGAATGTCAGTCTCAGAAAAGACCCTGTGGAGCTCCACAAGGAGACCAAACTTCTAAAACACAAAACAAAACAAAACAAAAACCCTGCATAATATTTCCCTTGCTTACCTGTGTGCAAAGGCTCTCTGTTGAGAAATTATGTGGGAGAGAAATTAAAACAATTGTTCCCCTAACAGCTACTCTGAGAATGAGAAAATGAGGAGACTCATAAATGACTTATGAAAATGTTACATGTTATCGCAGTGCCTTTAATGACAGGATGCTAATTCTTTCTTCCTTTTGTCCACTGCCATCTTCTGTAGTTCTGGGCACAACTACCTTCCTAGTACAGACTGTGCTGCTGGCAGTTATCCTGTTCTGAAGTAAACAAACTCATGACACATAACTGATGCATTTCAATAGCTCTTTCAGTGTGTTCTCTTCCATGGTAGGATGTGGGCTGCCTCCTTAGAAGAGACTGTTGCTTGCAGGACCCTGAGGGTCTGAAAACCGTGGGTACTTTCCCACTCTGCTTAGTGGTTCCTTTTTTATGTTTTCAGTTAGAAAGCAGCACAGAGCTGAACACGATTTGTGTGTGTGTGTGTGTGTGTGTGTGTGTTAATCACACAGGGGTCCTTTTGGTTAAATAATTTCCTATTGGATGGGGGCAGGGTACAGAATGGATATTTTTCATTTTTCCAGAGTCTTATGTGCAAAACTGACAAAATAGAATCTTATAAACTCCAACAAGTGAACAATCATTTTGCTGGGGCGAAGCAAGCTTCCCAGTCTCCTTGATTTTGCACAGGGGAACACTATGAACAAACATTCATCTCTTCATTTTTTTGTGACTTGGGATCCTCCAATGTCATTGGAGACTGAGTGCCCAGCATGACTGAGAAGGGGACTCCTCAGGAAAGATATTTATTTCATTTGAAGAAATGGAGGAAGAAGGAAGGTTGTGCTTTGGTGCTGGAGAGATGCTTGGATTATAGGTAACCCTCCACCACCACTAAAAAAAAAAGTAGTTTCCTTGGCAACAACGGATAAGAGAATGTACTTGTAAAATTCCACCACCGGCTCATTTTCAAGGATGCAATAGAACAGATGGTTGGGATCATTCAGGTATTACAGTTTTTCATTACTGAGTGTAGATAGAATGAGCATAAATATTGAAGGGCTTTCGGTCTGTAGTTGGCAATACCACAAGCTGAGAGCTCTTTCAGAGGAGAGCTTTCTAAATATCCATGTTCTCCATCAGCAATCCAAACAGCACCTGAAGATCAAGTCCCTTAACACCAGAAAAGGAGACTGAGGGAGGAAAATCAGCATGACTGGGGAATGCAAGCTAAAAGACAGCACAGTAGTGTCAAATTAACCTAGAAAGAAAAATTCACAGTTGACAACCTATGGATTATCACTTTTAAAGCTCTACCACATTTGATTTTATGTGGGCATTTTGCTTAGGAGAAAGTGGCTTTGCTTATTGAGGCTTGTCAGCAAAGTTGCCAGCAAGATGCATTTGCTTTGCCTAATTAAATTCCATTCATAGGGAAAATACAGGTCTTTATTTTACAATGAAAAGTCTTTTCAGATCTGAGTGTTTATGTGCATGAGAAGGCAGGGTAACTATGAGTCTCAGGTTCAAACAGCTAAGGAGGAGAATATCGTTTAATTGGCCAGCCACAGTAAATATGCTATTTTTAAGTCAACTTAACATAAAGAAGAGTTATTAGGGAAGAGAGACTCAATTAAGAAAATGCCTTTGTAAGAGTTGCCTGTAGGCAAGTCTGTAGTGCATTTTCTTGATTAATGGTTGATGTAGGTGGGTCCAGCTTATTCTGAGCAGTACCACCACTGGGTCCTGGGTTCTATAAGAAAATAGGTTGAGCAAGCCATGAGGAGCAAGCAAGTAAGCAGCATCTTTCCATGGCCTCTGCATCAGCTCCTGCCTCCAGGTTCTGGTCTATTTGAGAGCTTGTCCTAACTCAGCTCTTAACCGCTGAGCCATCTCTCCAGCCCTCGGAGAAAGTATTTTAAATTAACATTGTAAAGAGATTTTAGAATTTAGAAAATGATATTTGGAAACTTTTTTGTGTGTTTTTCTTTCTTCTTCCCATCCTTCTTTTTTCCTATTCTTCATTACATTCCTCCCCTTTTGCTCTTTCTCTATCCTTTCTTTCATTTTTACTCTACCTTTTTAATTAAAAACAATATATATATATATATATATATATATATATATATATATATATATATAGAGAGAGAGAGAGAGAGAGAGAGAGAGAGAGAGAGAGTTTCACTGAGTATCCCAGGCTGTCCTTAAACTCATCAGGATCCTCCTGGTCTAGTCTCCATTACTTCTAGGATGACAGAAATTCACAACCACACTTGCCTGAAATTAAATTCTCTCTCTCTCTCTCTCTCTACCTGTCATCTACCTATCTTTCTTTACCTATATGATACTCACCTGGATTGCATGTGTCTTTATCTAAGACCCTTAACTTTTATTACTTTTTACATTTAAGTATTTTGCCTGTCTTTCTGTCTGCCTGTGCACCACATGAGTGCACAGTACTCACAGAGGTCAGAAAAGAGCATCAGTTTTCCTAGAACTGAAGTTATGGACAGCTGTGAGCCACCATCTAGGTGCTGGGAATAGAACCCAGGTCCTATGGAACTGCTCTTAACCACTGAGGCATTATTTCAGCTCCAGATTTTTTTATACTTACTAAAAATAATATACCCAATCATGTTTGAAAATTTATTCCAGAATATGATATCAGAAAAATAACATCATCCAATGTCTATAACAAAACAGATCAACTAACTTGGCTGGCGGGATGGCTCAATGCCAACTCCAACTGCAGTTTTTATTGCTTTTGGCTGAAGCTTATGTGCATTTACTGAACATAAGGTGGAATTTGCTGACATTTTACTGTGACTCAAATAGTTTCCAGACAATGGTCAAGGATGACTGATAAATATAATTTAATTTCCCCTCTTTAAGAAATAACTGAAGTGTGTGCTGGTATTAAGGCAAGATGGGTCAGTTTTCCACTTTATTAGAGCTATGAACTTCATTATTTTTGGCTTTGTATGCCTTCTAGCCAATCTTAGGCTTATGCTCATGGGAGGTGGTTGTCTTTGAGTCCACAAATAGGGTAAAATCTGTTATTCACTTTTAATCAATCATACTTGTTTATATGGAAGATGATTTAAGAGCTGAGGAACAGCAGAGGAAAATTCCCCAGATGGCAAAGTTTTTCAGTCTATAATCATGAAAATATATTGAAGTTACCAACTCTATTTTTTAAATTGGACTTTGGACTGAAAGAAGCTTAACTTAGCAGCTACTAAGCAGCCACAACACATGATTGAAGATACCTGGGTTGTCCTAAATTGTCTTTTAATGAATCATAAGTACATGGTTGCCCTTTTGGCTAGGAAGAAACTAACACATGGAAATGCAATTTATTTATTTTGAAAATAAAATTTATAGTTTCACATTTAGGGACATTCTTATATTGAGTCTGATGGGAGATACCTGTTTAGTTTGACACTTAAATTTAGATTGATACAAGCCTGATACACTGTTGTTATCAGCTGGGAATGTAAATGGAAACTCATTGGCAGAACTTATGATTTTCATAACACAGAAAAGGGCATTTAGCTTAGGAAGACAAATTACTGGAAAAAGTTCTTGCCCTGAAAGCTTGATGGCACAGTTAAGCATTCACCTAAAATCTGGGAACAACAGTAACCGTTGTTCAGGATAGGAATGGGATGTCTAGGGGTAAGGCATAGAAAAGTAGATTCCCAGAACTCATTAGCCAACCAGCCTAGCTAAATGAGTGAGAACTAGTTCAGTGAGAAACTCTGTCTGAAAAACTAAGATGAAGAGTGATTGTTGGAGACAAGCCCTATGGTCACTACATGCACACACATGCATATATCTTCTCCCAAACACATACACAATGTTCATTGACATGGAGAAATCTGTGGAACTGAGTTCCCAATGACCATGTGATTACTTAATGTATAGAGATATGTCCTTGCTTATGGTATCCTGGAACACTTTGATAAAATTTTCAACTACAGGATGTTAGCGCCCACACACCAATTCGAAGAATTAATGCCTGTGTGATTTGAAGGAGTTTTCCAAAAAGTACTGGGAAGGAACCAAGGTTGTGCAAAACAAAACAAAGCAAAATGAAACAAAACAAAATCTCTGCTGGGCTTAAAGGTGTGTACTACCACTTTCCATGTTTGTTTTGGAGAGAGAGGATGAGAGGGAGAGAGAGAGTGAGGTAGAGAGAGAGAGAGAGAGAGAGAGAGAGAGAGAGAGAGAGAGAGAATAGTCAGATGGCTATGGAAGATCTAGTCTAGAAGAGCTAGACTTGAAATTTGCATATGGACTCTAGCACCTCTTTGTGTCTGCTTCACTCTTGTATTTATTTTCATTAATTTGAAGCTGCACTTCATCATGTCTATAGTTGTGATGTTGCCCTTCATGTGTGCCCTTCATGTGTTCCATATAGCACCATTTCCTATACTGAAGCAGTGAGGCTCTTGTGAATTCGCAACTTCAGTGGAGAAAGGAGAAATTAACTGGAGAATTTCTTCTTTGTGTGCTGTTTATGAGCCTAAGAGTCTAAGGCTGAGTGTATGTATGTGTGTGTGTATGTGTGTATTTGTACATGTGTGTACATGCACACCAAACCCAGAGGTCATATTGGGTGCCTTCCTCAATCTCATTCCACCTTATGTTTTGAGAAAAGGTCTCTAACTGAACCTGGAGTCCCTCAATTTGATAAAGCTGGGAGAACTGTCCCTTCTTCCCCAGAAATCAGGTGGCAGGTGCTTGGCTTTTTATATGGCTGTTGGAGATCTAAATTCAGGACCTCATGCTTGCAAGGTAAGTACTTTACTGACTGAGCTGCTGCCTCAGTTTTTATATGACATTTTCTATACAGAGGATCTCAGAAAGTTTGGCATAGTATAGAGGCCACTTTCCCACAAAAGACAACATGGCATGGGGTTCCTGGAAGTGGGGAAAGATGAGGCATTGAGAGATGTGGACATGTTAGTGATCTTGAAGATGGTCATTAGTTCTTTCTGTGTGTTCTGTCCGTATAAACAATGACTGAATAGGAGGTCAGGTGTGAGCTCCATTAGAAGAATCTGTAGAGGCTACGGTGACACACTGACATGAAGAACAACATGTGGGTGTAACACCACTTATGAATCTATAGCCATAAAATCTCACCAACATGACTTTCCAAATGTGAGCTGAATAAGGACAACACCAATGAGCATGCCAAAGTAGATGGGGGAAAACTCATGAGCACTCAACCTTACACATGAAACTAAAAGTAACTGAGGAAAGCTGGGGGCAGTAGAGGTGGTCTTTCTAGGGAAGAGCACAGCAATTGGTTGTACAGTGTCAAATGACATCCCTCAAAACAAATATGCAAGTGACGTTACACCAAGTGTGCAGGTTATATTTAGTAATAGGTATGAATGTGTGTATGCACACATACGCATATAATAACAATTAGCCAAAAAGAGTACACAAATGGAAAGAGAGCAGGGAGGAATATATGGGGAGGTGTGGAGAGAGAAAAAAGAAGGAAGAAATGTAATTAATTTACAGTCTTAAATTATACATTGTGCTATATTATAATTTAAAATAAATTATGGTCCTTTTAGGTTCTAGTCAAAGAAGCTCATCTGTTCTAAAAGAAAGGTAGTGCAATTGTAGGTTTATAAATCTTTGACTGATCTAGTTAACCATAGTTCTCTTCTTTCTTAAGCACCATACATTTTTAGACATACCTGTGGTGTTGATCTAGTTGCATAGTCGATCTCTTTTGCTGTTCTTCTTCATGTAATATCTTTTCCATACCGCACATACCCTGTAGGTGCTGGAGATGAGTTCTATACAATGGTGGAGGTTTGAATGAGAATGTCCTCCATTTTCTCTGGAACTTGACTAATTGGTCCTCACTTGTTGGCACTGTTTGTGAAGGCTTAGGAGCTGTGGTCTTATTTGAGGAAGCGCATTACTGGGGGAGAACTGTAAGAGTTTATAGGCTCTTATCGTATTTACCTCATTCTCCCTGCTTCATTCTGAGGTGTGAACTCTCAGCTGCTTAGGCTACCATGCCTGCCATGCTTTCTCACTGGGACGGTGATGGACCTTTATCTCTCTGCAACTGTAAGCCCCAAATAAACTCTCTTTTTCTGTAGGTTGCCTTAGTCATGGTGGTTTATCACAACAACAGAAAAGTAAATAAGACTGTAGATGACCACCATGAGCATGGGTCTATATGTATATAGGTCCCATCTATATTTTTGCAAAAGTTCCAGTGATAAAACTTCATCTTTCTAACCTTTGTTACTACCTCTCAAAACCCCATCACCCATCCCTGTCCTCCTCTCCATCAACTACACTTGAACTTCTGATAGCTGTAAATACACTCCTAGAGGCAGTGATCAAAGTCCCATTTATAAACAGTGAGCAGCTCCATGCTGCTATCGGCTCCCCAATTTCAAAAGTCTGTTTTGAGCTTCACATGGTGGAGGCACACATGACTGGAATCCAAGCACATGGGAGGCTAAAGCACAGGACTTAAATTTTGCAGCTAGCCTGGCCTGCATAGAGAAACCTTGACTCAAAACCAAACCTCATCTTGCCTGACCTGACCTGACCTCACCTGACCTGACCTGACCTCACCTTACCTCTATCCTGAAGGTATGCTTTCTAGGATCTAAGCATTTTTGATCAGTAACTGCCATCCTGATGGACAGATACAGTGAATCTCAGTCTGGGAATCCTTAGAAGATGAAAAGGTACATGTTTGAGAAAGAATTCCTAAAATAATTTTAACTTGGCCCCTTTCAAAAAGTTTCCAAACAAGTGTGGTTCAGGAGAAATTATTGTAGTTCTTTAAAAAATTGGTGTCTTTTGTTTTAAAGAAAAACATTTTTCTATTTATACCCTGCTTTTGGTCCATAAATATTCTCGTGGTAGATGAAGTTGTGGCATGGGCTTTTAACTCTAATCTACCCCCTCTCTCAACCTTAAACATTTTACTTGTGTGCGTGCATGTATACGTGCATGAGTCTTGTGTGTCCATGTGTGTATGTATGTGTGTGTATATATGGATATGCTCACCCACATAGGCACATGTGGATGTTAGTGGCTGATATCACAATATATTTTTCTCAATTCTTCCTACCTTGCTTTTGAGACAGGACCTCTCACTGCATGTGAAGGTTGCTGTTTTTGACTAGAGTGGCTGGCCAGGGAGTTCCAGCAGCTGTCCTGCTCCTCCCTTACTTCTGGGATGCAAGAAAATGCCACCATGCCAGCCATTAACATGAGTGCTGGGGACCTGAACTCAGGACTCAATAGCCTCTGCTGTTCTTTCTTTTCCCAGTGGGTCTGTCTTTGGCTGTAGAATTGTATAGCTGAATCAATTCTGTCACTGTGTTTCATTTTGTAGTTACAATATTTAAACAATCACTTCTTGTTGTCGCTTGATAGCAAAACTAATACAGGAAAAACAGGATGGAAACTTGGCTCTTTTACTTTATTTACTTGCTTTAGGGCTAGATTTCAACTTACTTCTATCCCTGCCATGTACCAGTGGTGCATGGTGCTATTGTGTGTATGTGGTGTGTGTGTGTGTGTGTGTGTGTGTGTGTGTGTGTGTGTGTATAGGCACACATGTCTGTGGTTACACAGGCTCAGTAATGAATAAAAAGAAGCCCTGTTTCCTGGCTTTCAATAAGATTCTCAAAAAATGGGACCAAATACACTTTGACAATATTACTCATGAACTTCTGGTTTAGACACACAGGAATTATCTAGAGTTGTTTTTATAGTTGCTATTCAGTTTGTCCTGTGTGTGGTCACTGGAAAGATCTTTACAATGGTTTGCCAATCTTTGTAATGGCATGTTCTGGTGCTTTGTAATTGATTGTTAATTAATTTGCTCCCTGAGGTCTGTTTGCTGTCTCCTAAGATTAGACTGTCACATACCCCAAATATTGTTGTGTAACCTTGCCTCCAAATAATCCCTGATTGACCAATAAAATGCCTATACACCTGGGCAGAGCAGAAATGAGGTAGGCATGGCCAAAGTTCACAGGTGGGGATGACAGAAGGATCACAGGGAGAAGAGACACAGATACTACAGGAGAAGAAGACAGTGGGACTTCCATTGGGTTAACATGGAGAGAACCATATGGCTGGGAAAATTTACTCTGAGGTTGTGTTGAAGAGAAACAGAACAGATGGAAAGCATGTGCAAGTATTTATGGGGGTATTGGATTGAGAGTAGCCCAGATAGGAATGATTAAAACAAATGGTATGGGACATGGGGCTGAGAGGTAACAAAACAGATTAGGAGATAATAGCTGCCAAGACTCAGGTGAAGTAAGGCTTATTTAAAATTCTATCAGGTGTTTGTGTCTTTTATTGATATGATAGTGGGTTAATAATAACCACCATAATAATTATAGGCTTTTTAATATAATTTTTTATTTATTACAATTTATTCACTTTGTATCCCTGCTGTAGCCCCCACCCTCAATCCCCTCCCAATCCCGCACTCCGTCCCTTCCTCATCACCTCCCATGCCTCTTACCCAGTCCACTGATAGGGGAGGAACTCCTCCAATTCCATCTGACCCTAGCCTATCAGGTCTCATCAGGACTGTCTTTCATAGTCTTCCTCTGTGGCCTGGTAAGGCTGCCCCTCACCTCAGGGGTAAGTGATAAAAGAGACAGCCACTGAGTTCATGTCTAAGACAGCCCCTGTTCCCTTTACTACAGAGCTCATTTGGAGACTGAGCAGCCACGGGCTACATCTGTGAAGGGGTTCAAGGTTATCTCCATGAATGGTCCTTGGTTGCATTATCAGTCTCAAAAAAGACCTCTGGGCCCAGAGTTTTTGGTTCTGTTGCTCTCCTTATGGAGCTCCAGACCCTTCCAGGTCTTTCTATCTTCCCCTTCTTTCATAAGATTCCCTGCACTCTGCCCAAAATTTGGCTATGAGTTGCAGCTACCCTGCTGGGTAGAGCCTTTCAGAGGCCCTCTGTGGTAGGCTCCAGTCTTGTTCCTTGTTTTCACCTTGTTCCAATGTCTATCCAATCTGCCTTTCAGAATGAAGATTGAGCATCTTACCCAGGGTCCTCCTCCTTGCTTAGCTTTTCTTGGTGTACAGATTTTAGTATGATTATCCTATATTATACATCTAATATCCACTTATAAGTGAGTATATACCATATGTATTTTTCTGCTTCTGAGATACCTCACTCAGGATGATCTTTTCTAGTTCCCACCATTTGCCTGCCAATCTCATGATTTACTTGTTTTTAATTGCTGAGTAGTATTCCATTGTTTAAATGTGCAACAAGTTCTGTGTCTATTCCTCCATTGAGGGACATCTGGGTTGTTTTCAGATTCTGGCTATTACAAATAAAGCTGCTACAAACATGATTGAACAAATTTCCTTGTTGTATACTTGAGCATACTTTGGATATATGCCTAGGAGTGGTATAGCTGGATCTTGAGGGAGAACTTTTCCTACTTGTCAGAGAAAGCGCCAGATTGATTTCTAAAGTGGTTGTACAAGTTTACATTCCCACAAGCAATGGAGGAGGGCTCCCCTTTCTCTCCATCCTCTTCAGCATGTGTTGTCCCTTGAGTTTTTCATCTTAGCCATTCTGATGGATGTAAGATGAAATCTCAGGGTTGTTTCGATTTGCATTTCCCTGATGACTAAGAATGTTGAGTATTTCTTTTAAGTGTTTCTCTGCCATTCGATGTTCCTCTATTGAGAATTCTCTATTTAGCTCTGTACCCCATTTTTAAATTGGATTATTTATTTTGTTGCTGTTTAACTTCTGGAGTTCTTTATATATTCTGGATATTAGCCCTCTATCAGATACAGGGTTGGTGAAGATCTTTTCCCAATCTGTAGGCTGTCATTTTGTTCTGACGACAGTGTCCTTTGCTTTACAAAAACTTTCCAGTTTCATGAGGTCCCATTTATTGACTATTGCTCTTAGAGCCTGTGCTGTTGGTATTCTGTTCAGGAAGTTGTCTCCTGTGCCAATGAGCTTAAGGCTCTTCACCACTTTTTCTCCTAACAGATTTAGTATGTCTGGCTTTATGTTGAGATCTTTGATCCACTTGGACGTTAGTTTTGAGCAGGGTGATAAGTATGGATCTATTTACAGTTTTCTACATGTAGATATCCTTTCAGAATAGCACCATTTGTTGAAGATATAATCTTTTTTTTCCATTGTGTAGTTTTGGCATCGTTGTCAAAAATCATATGTACATAATTGTGTGGGTTTGTTTCTGGGTCTTCTAGTCAATACCATTGATCCACCAGCCAGTTTCTATGCGAGTACCATACAGCTTTTATTACTGTTGCGCTATAGTACAGCTTGAGATCTGGGATGGAGATATCTCCAGATTTTTTATTGTAGAGGATTGTTTTAGCGATTCTGGGTTTCTTATTATTCCATATGGAATTGACATTTTTTTCAAGGTCTATGAAGAATTGTGTTGGTAATTTGATGAGAATTGCATTGAATCTGTAGATTGCTTTTGGTAAGATGGCCATTTTTACTATGTTAATCCTGCCAAGCCATGAGCATGGGAGATCTTTCCATCTTCTGATATCTTCTTCTGTTTCTTTCTTCAGACACTGAAAGTATTTTTTTTTCATACAAGTCTTTGACTTGCTTGATTAGAGTTATACCAAGGTACTTTATGTCCTTTGCGGCTATTGTGAAGGATGTTGCTTCCCTAATTTCTCAGCCCATTTGTCTTCTGTATACAGGAGGGCTACTGATTTTTTTTTTTAGTTAATTTTGTATCTAGCCACTTTGCTGAAGGTCTTTATCAGCTGTAAGCATTCTCTGGTAGAATTTTTGGGGTCACTATCATATCATTTGCAAATATTGATACTTTGACTTCTTTCTGAACTGAGTCACTTTGATATCCTTTAATTGTCTTATTGCTTTAGCAGGGACTTCAGAAACCATGTTGAAGAGATATGGAGAGACTGTGCAGCCTTGCCTTGTCCCTGATTTCATTGGGATTGACTTAAGTTTGATGTTGGCTATAGGCTTGTTGTATTATTTTCTTTACTTTGTTTAGATAAGTGCCTTTTATCCCTGATCTCTCCAGGACTTTAAACATAAACGAATGTTGAATTTTATCAAATGTTTTTTACAGCATCTAAGGAGATTATCATATATTTTTCCCCTTATATTTTGTTTATTGAACCACCTCTGTATACCTGGGATGAAGCTTACTTGGTCATAGTGGATGATGTCTTTGATGTGTTCTTGGATTCAGTTTGCGAGTATTTTGTTGAGTATTTTTGCATCAATGTTCATAAGGGAGATTGACCTGAAATTCTCTTTGTTGGGTCTTTGTGAGGATTTGGTGTCAAGGTGACTGTAGCTTCATAGACTGTGTTTGGTAATGTTCCTTCTGTTTCTATTTTGTGGAATCATTTGAAGAGTATTGGTGTTAGCTCTTATTTGAAGGTCTGGTAAGGTCTGAAACCATCTTGCCCTGGGCTTTTTTTTGGATGGGAGACTTTTGATGACCGCTTCTATTTCCTTAGGGGATATCCAGTATATATAAAGAACTTAAGAAGTTAAACCGCAACAAATCAAGTAATCCAATTAAAAATTGGGGTACAGAGCTAAACAGAGAATTCTCAATAGAGGAATATCGAATGGCAGAGAAACATTTAAAGAAATGCTCAACGTCTTTACTCATCAGGGAAATGCAAATCAAAAAGACCCTGAGATTTCACCTTATACCCACCAGAAAGGTGGTGTGTAAGTGAATAACTCAAGTGACAACACATGCGGAAGAGGTGGTGGAGAAACTGGAACCCTCCTCCACTGCTGGTGGGAATGTAAACTCGTACAACCACTCTGGAAAGTAATCTGGCGCTTTCTCAGACAACTAGTAATAGCACTTCCTCAAGATCCAGCTACACAGCTCCTAAGCATATATCCAAAGACGTTCAAGTACACAACAAGGACATCTGCTCAACTGTATATGTAGCAGCTTTATTTGTAATAGCCAGAAGCTGGAAACAGCCCAGATGCCCCTCAGTGGAGGAATGGATACAGAAATTGTGGTACATCTACACAATGGAATATTACTCAGCAATAAAAAACAAGGTAATCATGAAATTTGCTGGTAAATGGTGGGAATTGAAAAGATCATCCTGAGTGAGGTATCCAAGCAGCAGAAAGACACACAGGGTATATACTCACTCATAAGTGGATGCTAGATATATAATATAGGATAAACATACTAAAATCTGTACAACTAAGGAAGCTAATCAGGAAGGACTCTGGCTAAGATGCTCAATCTCCATTCAGAAAGGCAAAGATGATGGATATAAGACGAGGGAGAAAATACCGAACAGGACAGTAGCTTTACCACAAAGGGCATCTGAAAGGCTCTACCCTGCAGGATATCTAGGCAGATGTTGAGACTCATAGCCAATCTTTGGGCAGATTGCAGGGAATCTTATGACAGAAGTGGGGGATAGTAATACCTGGAAAGAACAGGAGCTCCACAAGGACAGCAACAGATCCTAAAAGTCTGCACATAGGGGTCTTTTCTAAAACTGATATTCCAGCCAAGGACCACTCATGGAGATGGCCTGGAACCCCTGCACAGAAGTAGCCTATGGCAGTTCAGTATCCAAGTGGCCTCGATAGTAATAGGGACAGCGACTGTCTCTGACATGACCTCAGTGGCCTGCTCTTTGATCCCCTCCTCCTGAAGAGAAAGCAGCCTTACCAGGCCACAGAAGAAGACAATGCAAACACTCCTGATGAGACCTGATAGACTAGGGTCAGAGGGAAGGGGAGGAGGACCTCACTTTTCAGTGAGTGGACTGGAAGAGGGACAGGGGTAGGGAAGAGGGAGGCTGAAATTGGAAAGGGAGGACTAAGGGAGGTACAGAGGGGACACAAAGTGAATAAATTTTAATTAATAAAAATAATTTAAAAAATTAAACTTCTAGGGGCTGGAGAGATGGCTCAGTGGTTAAGAGAATAGATTGCTCTTCCAGAAGACCTGGGTCTGGTTCCCAGCAGAAATGTGGCAGCTCACAACTGTCTGTAACTCTAGTTTTGGGGATCCAATACACTTTTCTGGCCATTTTGAACACTAGGCATGCATACAATGTGCAGACATACATCAGGCAAAACAACCATGTTTAAAATAAGTTTGAAAAAAGTTAAATTCCTGTGGGAACCAGGATTGAGGAGGGGCTTAGGGAGACAAAATCACCAACCTGGGAAACAGACTCCGGAGACCAGCATCTAGTACAGCTCTATTTTTATTGTTCAATAGCAAGCATTTTTTTAAGAGTTATTTTATTTTTGTGGTGTGTGTGTGTGTGTGTGTGTGTGTGTTAGCACATACATATGTGTAAAAGTGGCCATAGAGGCCAGAAGAGGGAATCAGATCCTTTGTAGCTATATTGACAGGTTTGATAACAGTACTAGCAAGTATTTTTATATGGCTTTGGACCAATGGGAAGTTGATAAAAGTTCTGAGGTAGGCAACCAACCCACTGTCATTATGGGGAGGTTCCAGGCCTGCCAGCACTTGCCAGCACCCTCTAGCACCTTCCAACACCTTTCAGCACCAACTCTTCTGTGCAGACAGGGAAAGCAGCCACCTTCCAGGCCCCATCTGAGGCTCTACCAGTTTTCTGGGATCCTCCTCTTTTGTCAGCGGACATGGGCAATAATACTACTGAGTGGTATGAAAGCCTCCCTCACCATCCACCTGGCCCCACCCAGGGGTGCAACACCCACAAATTCATAAAATTAATTTCTCTAGTTTTGGCTAGTATATTGCCTCATATTTTTCTAGTTAATTCTTCTGAAAGTACCTGTTTCTATTTCAGTGTGTTCTGCATGGATTTCTGAGTTCTTCAAATTCTCATATGTGTTCTATTTTCATGATACATGCCATTGATGCCTTTTAGTTCTCTTTGACATGAAAACATAGTTTTAAAATGTATTATAATGGAAATAATCAAACTCAGGGCTGAAATCAATCAATTAGAAACAAATAAAACAATTCAAAGAATCAATGAAACCAAGAGCTGGTTCTTTGAGAAAATCAACAAGATAGACAAACCCTTAGCCAAGCTAACTAAAAGGCAGAGAGACACCACCCAAATCAACAAAATCAGAAATGAAAGGGGGGACATAACTACAGACACTGAGGAAATCCAAACAATCATTAGGACTTACTTCCAAAGTCTATATGCCACAAAATTTGAAAATCTAAATGAAATGGACAATTTTCTTGATCGATTTGACTCACCAAAGCTGAATCAGGACCAGGTAAATCAACTAAATAGTCCTATATCCCCCAAAGAAATAGAAGCAGTCATCAAAAGTCTCCCATCCAAAAAAAGCCCAGGACCAGATGGCTTCAGTGCAGAATTCTACCAGACCTTCAAAGAAGAGCTAACTCCAATTCTCTTCAAACTATTCCACAAAATAGAAACAGAAGGAACATTACCAAA
>NW_026590561.1:527146-586377 GCF_907164565.1 Psammomys obesus | reverse complement strand
AAGTCAAAGACTTGTATGAAAAAAATTTCAAGTCTCTGAAGAAAGAATTAGAGGAAGATATGAGAAGATGGAAAGATCTCCCATGCTCATGGCTTGGCAGGATTAACATAGTAAAAATGGCCATCTTACCAAAAGCAATCTACAGATTTAATGCAATTCCCATCAAATTGCCAACACAATTCTTTACAGACCTGGAAAGAAAAATTCTCAACTTCGTATGGAATAACAAGAAACCGAGAATTGCTAAAACAATCCTCTACAATAAAAGACCTTCTGGAGGTATCTCCATCCCTGATCTCAAGCTGTACTATAGAGCAACAGTTATAAAAACTGCATGGTACTGGCATAGAAACAGAATGGTGGATCAATGGAATCGAACAGAAGACCCAGAAATAAACCCACACACTTACGGACACCTGATTTTTGACAAAGATGCCAAAACCATACAATGGAAAAAAGATAGCATCTTTAACAAATGGTGCTGGTCCAACTGGATGTCTACATGTAGAAAAATGCAAATAGATCCATACTTATCACCCTGCACAAAACTGAAGTCCAAGTGGATCAAAGACCTCAACATAAAACCAGACACATTAAATCGGCTAGAAAAAAAAGTGGGGAATACCCTAGAACTCATTGGTACAGGAGAAAACTTCCTGAACAGAACACCAACAGCACAGGCTCTAAGAGCAACAATCAATAAATGGGACCTCATGAAATTGAAAAGCTTCTGTAAAGCAAAGGACACCGTCATCAAAACAAAGCGACTGCCTACAGATTGGGAAAGAATCATCACCAACCCTCTATCTGACAGAGGACTCATATCCAATATATATAAAGAACTAAACAAGCTGAAAAGCAACAAACCAAGTAATCCACTTAAAAAATGGGGAACAGAGCTAAAGAGAGAATTCTCTGCAGAGGAATATCGAATGGCAGAGAAGCACTTAAAGAAATGCTCAACCTCATTAGCCATTAGGGAAATGCAAATCAAAACAACCCTGAGATTTCACCTTACACCCATCAGAATGGCCAAAATGAAAATCTCAAGGGACAACACATGCTGGAGAGGTTGTGGAGAAAGGGGAACGCTTCTCCACTGCTGGTGGGAATGTAAACTGGTACAACCACTCTGGAAATCAATCTGGCGCTTTCTCAGACAACTAGGAATAGCGCTTCCTCAAGATCCAGCCATACCACTCCTAGGCATATACCCAAAAGAGGCGCAAGTACACAACAAGGACATTTGTTCAACCATGTTTGTAGCAGCTTTATTTGTAATAGCCAGAAGCTGGAAACAACCCAGATGCCCCTCAACTGAAGAATGGATGCAGAAACTGTGGTACATCTATACAATGGAGTATTACTCAGCAATGAAAAATAAGGAAATCATGAAATTTGCAGGTAAATGGTGGGACCTGGAAAGGATCATCCTGAGTGAGTTGACCCAGAAGCAAAAAGACACTCACGGTATATACTCACTCATATAAACATACAATATAGAATAAACCCACTAAAAGCTGTACATCTAAACAAACTAAGCAAAAGAGAGGACCCTAACTAAAATGTTCAATCCCCATCCTGAAAGGCAAAGAGGATGTACATCAGAAGAAAACGAAAATAGGAAACAACCTCGGAACCCGCTACAGAGGGCCTCTGAAAGCCAGAAGAAAACAGGAAACCACCTTGAAACCTGCCACAGAGGGCCTCTGAAAGCTTCTGCAGTATAGACTGTCAAAGCAGATGCTGAGCCTGATGGCCAACTGATGGGCAGAGTGAATGGAATTTTATGTAAGAAGTGGGAAATAGTAAGAGCTGGAGGGAACGGGAACTCCACAAGCAGAGCAACAGAACAAGATAATTTGAACACAGGGAACTTCCCAGAGACTCATACTCCAACCAAGGACTATTTGTGGAGATGACCTGGAACCCCTGCACAGGTGTAGCCCATGGCAGTTCAGTGTCCAAGTGGGTTCCATAGTAATGGGAAGAGGGACTGCCTCTGACATAATCTGATTGGCCTGCTCGTTGATCACTTCCCCCTGAGGGGGGAGCAGCCTTACCAGGCCACAGTAGAGGACAATGCAGCCACTTTTGATGAGAACTGATAGACTAAGATCAGAAAGAAGGAGAGGAGGACCTTCCCTATCAGTGGACTTGGGGAGTGGCATGCATGCAGAAAGGGGAGGGAGGGTGGGATCGGCAGGGTAGGAGGGAGGGGCTCATGGAGGGATACAAAATGAATAAAGTGTAATTAATAAAAAAAATAAAAGATTAAAAAAAAAATGTATTATAATAATATATTTTCTGGAAAACTTTTTCTTTCCCATCGGGATATTATTCTTCTTTATTTTGTCTATTTAGGCAATATATTTGAATCAGATCATCTTATTGTTCATTTTCACATGAAATTAATTTTTTCTAAATTTTAAGAAGGCGTTGTATTCCAAATGGCATGTTAATCTTTCAGTTTGACTATTTAGGTGTAGAGTTAAAAAATTATGACTTTACTGGGCTTCCTTTTTTTCTCGTTTGTTTATCTTCTTTCTGTTTTAGTCAATTGGGAATCTTCTT
This sequence comes from Psammomys obesus, assembly GCF_907164565.1. NCBI lineage: Eukaryota > Metazoa > Chordata > Mammalia > Rodentia > Muridae > Psammomys > Psammomys obesus. Next base: position 583,803 of record NW_026590561.1, on the reverse strand, counting down.
GTTTTATGTGTTTACAATTTATTCACTTTGTATCCCAGCTGTAGCCCCCTCCCTCATTCCCTCCCAATCCTACCCTCCCTCAACTCCTCCCATGCCCCTCCCCAAGTCCACTGATAGGGGAGGTCCTCCTCTCCTACCATCTGATCCTAGCCTATCAGGTCTCATCTCTGTGGACTGGCAAGGCTGCAACCCCCAGAGAGAGGTGAAGAGAGAGCCTGCTGCTGAGTTCATGTCCTTTTTTCTCCTTACTAGGGAACTCTCTTGCACACTGAGCTGTAATGGGCTACATCTGTGCAAGAACTCTAGGTTATCTCCATGAACGGTCCTTGGTTGGTTTATCAGTCTCAGAAAAGACCCCTGTGTTCTAGCCCTTTTCTAACTTGCAGCATATCTTGCCCCTGTAAGTTCTTCATGCTCATGTAACTGAAATTATGCATAACAAAACCCTATATATACTATACTTTATGCATAGATACCTATGTTAAAATTTATAAATTAGTCATAGTAAGAGACTAATAATAAATACTACTAGCAATATAGTGCATTTAAGGTACTATAAAAACAGCTCATCAGGAAAGACCACTTTTTCTTCAAGAATGGGGACCTGAGTTCAGATCTCTAGCACTCATGTAAAAGCTGTGCATAGCTGTAAGCAAATAACCTGAGTGTTGGTTTTGGGGAAATCACCGTTGAAGTAAGGATAGCTGATGATCATTGACCACTGGTCTAATGCTCCTCCAAAAGCCAAGCTCCAAGTTCACTGATGGACTCTTTCTCAAGGTACTAATAAGGTGAAGACACTTGAATTTCCACTTGGCGTGTGTGTGTGTGTGTGTGCTTGTGAACATAAATATGTACAAATATGCATGTATCACAATACTACAGATAAGTGGAATTAGAATTAAAATTTCATATTGCATTGTTCCCCTTTCTCTCCTGTTTCTGTGATGTGAGACTATGTCATGCCTACGTCTCTGACAGACAAAGTGACGGTCATAACTGATTCCTCATGTAGCACCATTACAGTAATTTTTGCAGTGTAAGGTGCAATAGTAAAATGGCATGAGCTTCTCTTTCCTTCACAGTTGAGACCCACAATTCAATTTCAGTGGAAACTTGTGATCTGGAGGTTTATTTGTTTTTGAGTTGGCCAGAGTTCCTGATTACGATGGTAAATCTTGGTTGTTAACTTCTTTGGATCTGGAAACAACTATAAGATATGCTTCTGGTTGGGCAGTGAAGGTATTTACTGGAAGGATTAACTGAGGAAAAAGATCTTCCCTTAGAGTGGGCAAAACTTTTGGTGGTGGTGGTGGTGGTGGTGGTGGTGGTGGTGTGTGTGTGCGCGCGCCGCGCATGCGCGCGGGCGCAGATATAAGGATGTTTAAGAAAAAAGCTATTATTATTTTTTTTAAGATTCATTCATTTTTTATGCATACTAGTGTTTTGCCTGCATATATGTCTGTGTACTATGTGCCTTCTTGAGGCCCTGTTGAGGCCAGAAAAAAATGTCTAATTCCATGGAACTAGAGTTACTAATAGTTATGAGCTGCCATATGGATGTAAGGAACAAATCTGGGTCCTCTGCAAGAGCAGCAAATGTCCTAAGTTGCTGAGCTTTTTGTTTAGCTGCAAAAACTGTTGCTCTCTAAAGCCTACCTTCTCTTTCTTCTGGGAGATGTATATGCTCTATTCTTGCTGCTGATGCTGCTGTTCTTTGCTGTCACAGGACCCCACCTTCTTTGACTTTCCAACATGGATCAAAGACACATGATTCTCCAAGAATCTTTCAATCTTCTAGGGCCATATTGGGACTGCTGTGGCATCCAGACTCATGGACTGAGCAGCTAAGAAGTTTTCAGCACCTACAGCATACTTGAATTTCCCAGCCAAATGGTGTAAGACAGTCTAGTAAGTCTCCTTGTAATATATGTCCAATCTATCAGTTATGTTCCTTAAGAGAACAGAACTGAACAACACACCAATGCTTTCCTCTTCTTCCTCCTACACAGACTCAAATCTGGTAAGCCCTTGTTGTTAGGAGTCTCTACACCTATGATGTTACTTGATTTGGAAGTAAACAGGTTGTGTTGAATTTCAGTTTTACTAAATCATTGTTCTGTTAATTTACATTCAGAGATTTGTGGACTTCAACAATTACACAGTACTATGGCTTTATCCTCCTTGAATTGGACTGGGAGACCACCAGCAATCATAAGAGACAGGACAGGACAAAATCAGTTCAAGCCTTATCATTGCAACCCATTTGTATCACTTGGTGCAATGAAACCCTGATCATTGTTAGTTGTATTACCCAGACAAACACAGCTGAGCTGGGCATTTACAAATGTGTTTGAGAGAAGGATGCACTGTTGAGGAAGGCAGTGCTTCAAGATATCAATACATAGTATAGGTGAAGAAAGCAACAACCCCTGTTTTAGTTACTTTTCTGCTGTGATAAAACACTATGACAAAAACAAATTATTGAATAAAAAATTTATTGGGGGCTTATATTTCAGAGAACTCATTTTATTGGGGGCTACACTTTTAGTGAGTTAGAATTCATTACCATCATTGCAGGAGGTATGGCAGCGGGCCACCAGGCATGGCACTGGAGCAGTAGCTGAGAGCTTATGTCTTGATCCACAAGCACAGGCAGAGAGAGTTAACTGGGTGTCACCAGTGAGACACCTCTTCCAACAAGGCTATACCTTCTAATCATCCCCAGACTGTACTGCCAACTGGGGACCAAGTGTTCACACATATCAGGCTCTGTAGCCATTCTCATTCAAACCATTACAACCAGCTTCTTTTGGTTAATCACAAATACTACTTACCTGATTACCATTTATGCTGAGCAGTGTTCTGGGAGCCTGATATTAGCAGGATAATTAAGTCACAGTACCTATCTTTTTTGTGCTCTATCCGAACAATGAACAGAACCCAGAGAGGGAAGGATTCATCAGTCATAAACAACATAAAGACAAAACTGGAATCTCCTATCCATGAAAAGAGCTACAACCTACGAAGTTAATGGAACCTCAAAGTATGCCCTCATTAATGTACCTCCTCCAACAAGGCCATATGTCTTAATCCTTCCCAAATAGTACCACCTACTGAGGACCAAGTTCTTAAACATATGATCTTATAGAGCCATTCTTATTCAAAACATTATGGCCAGCTTCTGTTGGCTAATCGCAGATACTACTTACTTGAAGTTAATGAAGTTCATGTGAGCACTCTCCTGCATTCTTAAGGTTTCTCTTCCCTTCTCAGTAGAGTGAGGACAAAACAGTTTGTGCCTGAGGATACATCCCTTTTTATTCCTAGTAAATCCATAGTGATGCAGAATATAGGAAACAAATACTACAGTTTATATAGTTGTTGTGACAAATGTTTTCCACTCTAATTATCAGTACAGACCTTGTTGTTATAGAACATTTGATATGTTTTTCTATGTGCCAGCACTCTTGTGAGTCTTTGTAATTTGGTTAGGGGTTGGGTGATCAACATAAGGATTACATCTAACATTGATAGCTTCAGGCAGAGTTTCTGGTGTATTTTTATGTAGAGAGAGGCATGGAACTCAAGATTTGGTTTGATGTCTTGGTGTGATCACTCAGAATTAATCCTATTAGCTATGTGTAACTGTAATAGGCAGAACAAATACATTCTACTTCCCCGAGCCCTGAAAATTTGTTAGTAAAAGCACGTTCATTTGGAAAAGTTTTCAAATTTCCAGGTATTCTTTTATTGATTTAAGAGTTAGTGACTAACTTCTGGCACGTTTCCATCTTTGTTCATGTTTGTCAATGTGCATAAAAACAGGAAGATATAGCCCAGGGGCAGAGGAAAGACAAGGGAAAAAATGAGAACTGAGTTGATTGATGATATCAAGGGGGGATGCCCTGCTTGGCAGACTCATTTTTATGGCTGGTGTACGTGCTATGTAGCATGTCTTATCCAAAGACAGCTTTGTTGAGGGAGTAAGATTTTGTCCTCGTTATTTAATTAGGCACATCATACACCATCTGTTTCTGTTCAGCGGGTTGCATTAAAAATTCAGCCAGTGGATGGGGAGGACCCCGGGGGCCTCTGGCTCTCCCCACTGAAATATTGACTATTGATAGATTCCAGGAGAGGGGGAGTCATTGCTTTAGTTGTCTACCACGCAATGGGCTCCAGTGAATAACTCCATACCCATGGGCACACAGATGGCTCTGCTTAAATTCAGTGTGTCCCAAAACAAAAAGCCATGAATCCAGGAAAGAGATATTTAGGAAAGAGAGAGGGAAGCATTATAGGGGTAAGAGGGATATAAGAAAGGTTAAGGGATAAGAATAATCAGAATGTATTATATAAATGGGTGAAATCGTCACAGAACCAAACAATAGGAATAAAACCAGGGCAAGTGTAGGTTTTCTGAAACAGTAATGCTTTAGGTCTGGTAAACTTGGTGCTTATAATAGACAACTATAATGCTATAAAATGAATCAATAAGGTGAGAAACATTCAGTGGCATACACACAGCTTTCTTTTCTTCCTTGTATGTTTACTTGTCATGCTATTAAATTAGAGAAAAAAGGTAGATTTGGGTACCAGTTATATATAGTCACAGAGGAAGGCTTCATGTGACTTGACAGATGCAAAACATTGTCAGGAAGAACAGATATTTTCCAGCAGCTTTAAATCTTCATATGCACTGTGTATGTGTTTGTGTTTGTGTTTGTGTGTGCAAATTGTATAAGAATCAAATATCAAACACTAGAAACTTCAGTCCACTGAAATAATGTGAAGGTGTTCTTAGGAATCTGAAGGTTGTGGTTCTTTGAGGGAATGAGAAAAATTTAATATAGCAGAAAAATAAAAAAATACCATGAGATTAAAATATGTATGTTTTAACATTACCTCTTCTGAAAGTACAGCATCAAGTTTTTTCTTCCTTCCTTCCTTGAAACCAATTTAAATCAGTTTTTTTTTCAAAGTCTTCTGTTCAGGTACTGTATAGTGTTTAAATTTATTATTATTATTATTACTTTTAGTGTGTGTGTGTGATGTTGATGGGTGTATCCATGTTCAGATGTGTGAGGGCAAATACATGTACACATGGATATATGAGATCACATGGAGATTCAAAATGGGAAGTGAGTATTTTTGTCTATTGCTTTCCACTGTAATTGCTGAGGTAGAGCATCTTGCTGAACGTGGAGTTGTCCAGTTCTGGATAGCCTCTGACTCCTTCTTGGTGCTCAGATTGCAGGCTGCTTTCACACCTACTCTGTTTTTTCGGTGGGTTCTGAAGATCTGAATTTGGAAAGTTATTCTTCTGTTGCAAGTGTTTCATCTCCTGAGCCATTGCCCTAGATCTACTGTGTGCTTGGCTATTTACTGATACATTTTTTTCATAGCCAGCATAAACTATGTAGTTCTAGAAATATTTCAAGAATGACAAGATCAGGAGTCATGTTTTAGAGTAGAGGGTTTATGAGACTTCCAAAGCAAAGAAGATGGACCTGCATAATTCAGATGATGTGTCACCTTGTCGTTGAGAATAACATAACCTCTATTCTTGAAGTTGCTGTTTTGTCAGAGGCCTGATAACTTGGATCCATCACTAAGTACAACTATTCAATTTTCCATGAATGGTGTAGAGTACTGTCACATGTAGAGCTGATGGAATTCTCTCTGTAGTAACACAGTGTGTGTGTGTGTGTGTGTGTGTGTGTGTGTGTCCCAGAAAACAAGAGTGACAGGGAGAAATATTTTATGAGGTAGAGAGCCATCGTTTCACTAGTTTTATATTGAAACCCACTGTTAAATCCTAAATATTTAAAAATAATGTAGGACTAACATTCATTCCTTTCCCACACTTGGGAACATGGCATAAAAGTTATTTTAAGAAAGAAGGGAAGCCAAGGCATATATTAACTTGAGAGCCATTTACTCTGGGACTATCCCCCAAAATTGAGCTTAAGCTACATGACATAGTGGAAGACCATCCTTCTTTGGAGTCAGGGCATGTATCGATCTGGAAGCTTTTTGTAAATGCAGTTTTATTTTCCAATTTCCCCTACCTAGGATGTCTCGTTTTTGTATCTGCTATGGAACTTTCCATAAAGCTCCCTGTACAAATCTCTGAGTTAATTTTCAAAGTAGAAGCTGACTTTCAGGAGATAATGATGGAGTGGGCTTCATCTTGGCTCCTCCTGCTGCTGTTAGTCATGCTGCTTTCTGTCCTCTTTTTATCTTTGCAGAAGCTTTGAAGCAACTGTCTTTGATTTCTACGCACTGTTCTGAGTCACTGTTTGATTCCTTGGAAGAGGCAAAAGGCTCATATGATTGTTACTCTGTGATTGTTTTTCATTTTGCTTGGCAACTATCTGTGCAGTTGTGGTGATACTGGGCTCTCCCCCATGTGGGCCAACCTCACTTTGAAGATACTGGAAACTCCAGGTGTGAGGGGCCTTTTATCTGACTCCTCTCTATCTCCTTCTCCTTGTTTCTCTATCTCAACGTTCCTGTATCTTGTTCTCTGTCTTTCTCTATGTCAGTTTTTTCTTTCTCTTCTCTCCCTTCATTCTTGCTTTTCCCCTACCTCCCTTTCCTCAACCTCCCCTCCAACCCCATGTCTCTGTGTGTATGGCATATATGTCTTTTCATATGAATGTGTACATATGTATACACATGACTGTGTTTGTGTGTGTGTGTGGTGTGGGGTTACAGAGGTTGACATCAGACATTTATTTCAATCACTCTCTATCTTAATTTTGAGATAGGGTCTACCACTGAACCCAGAGTTCATCATTGATATGGCTACATTGGCTGTCCAGTGAACTCTAGGAATCTAGAGCTTGGATTATAGACACACTGCTGTACCCAGCTCTTATGGCTTTTATGTGAGTCTTAAGGAACTGAGCTCATATTCTCCAGCTTGCACAGCAGGCACTTTGCTGACTGACTGCCACATTTCAGCCACTTCTATTTCATTAAAAAATCCAGGCCAAACCTTTGGGCAGAGTGCAGGGAATTTCATGAAAGAAGTAGGAAATAATAAGACCTGGAGAAGAATAGGACCTCCACAAGGAGAGCAACAGAACCAAAAAATCTGGGCACTGGGTCTTTTCTGAGACTGATACTCCAACCAAAGTCCATTGATGGAGATAAACTAGAACCCCTGCACACAAGTAGCTCATGGCAGGTCAGTGTCCAAGTGGATTCCATAGTAATGAGAACAGCGACTGTCTCTGACATGAACTGATTGACCTTCTCTTTGATCACCTCTCCCTGAGGGGAGAGCAGCCTTACCAGGCCGCAGAGGAAGACAATGCAGCCACTCCTGATGAGACCTGATAGACTAGGATCAGAAGGAAGGAGAAGAATACCTTCCGTATCAGTGTACTTGGGGAGGGGCATATGTGGAGAAGGGGAAGGGAGGGTAAGATTGAAAAGGGAGGAGGGAGGGGGGCCATGGGAGGATACAAAGTGAACAAAGTATAATTAATTAAAATTAAAATAAAAAATGGAAAGAAAAAAATCCAGGCCAGGAATATGGCACAGTGGGTAAAGTCACTTGCTTCCAGGCCTAGTGATATGAGCTTGGGTTCCAGAACCCACATAGTAGGAGAGAACTGTCTCCTGTAAGTTATTCTCTGATACCATGTCCTACATGGTTTGGGTCCTGGAACTATGACTAGGAACAATGAGGTAATGGAGAAAAGACAGATACACAGACACATGTGGAGAAAGTTGGGGCCAGATGTGTGAGTAGGGGTATCACTCTCATAGAATAACACTACTACCATTGGCAACCTGGAACCTCAGCGTGTTTGTTAGGTACAACAGAGGGATGGGGTTTGTTGGTTTCAGTAGGAGATCTCCATAGGTCAAAAGTCTCAGGCTGTTAAACATCCAGGAGAAGAAGGAAGCTAAAGTTGCCCATTTTTGTAATACTGGTCACTTGCTTGTAGTTGGAAACCTGAGGAAAAAGATTCAATGCAATTCCTATCAAAATACCAACATAATTGTTTACATATATTGAAAGAACAATTCTCAACTACATGTGGAAAAACAAAAAGCCCAGAATAGCTAAAAACAGTCCAGTACAATAAAAGATCTTCTGGAGACATCTCCATCTCTTATCTCATGTTGTACTATAGAGCAACAGTAATAAAAACAGCGTGGTAATAGCCTAGAAACCGACTGGTGGATCAATAGAAACAAATAGAAGACCCAGAATTAAACCCACACACCAAAGAACACCTGATCTTTGACAACGATGCCAAAACCATTCAATGGAAAAAAGACAGCATCTTCAACAAATGGTGCTGGTCTAACTGGATGTCTACATGTAGAAAAATGCAAATAGATCCATATTTGTCACCCTGCACAAAACTAAAGTCCAAGTGGATCAAATACCTCAATATAAAACCAGACACACTAAACCGCTTAGAAGAAAAAGTAGGGAATACCCTAGAACTCATTGGTACAGGAGAGAACTTCCTGAACGGAACACCAACAGCACAGGCTCTAAATAGCAACAATCAATAAATGGGACCTCATGAAACTGAAAAGCTTCTGTAAAACTTTCCTGATTTTCTATGTTTTCAAGGCCTCGGAATCCTTGACATGGCTGTCTCATGCCAATAGTACATGCTCACTCAGGAATTTCCTCAGGGCTTTCTCTGCTCTTTATACTTTGACTTCAACATGTACAGTGTATGCTTGTGCCCACATGCATCTACACACACATTAACACAAAATGTAATCCATTTGACCCTTAAAAAGGAAGACAAGATCCTAACATTGAGAGGGCGATGTGGACATGGGCTCACACTCCTACCCAAGAACCTATCTGTAATAAGTATCTGCTGGCAAAGAACAAATCAGTTTTCTCCAGTGAAATCTCACTGGGTACATTAGCCGCACCTCAGGTCAGATCTCAAAATAAACTCAATGGTATTTTTGTAGATGTTTTGTGTCATTTTGCTTTATTTGGTGTTGGAGCCAGCCGTAGGTATTTTGGGATACAATGGAGAGAACATTCAGGTTAAAAGAAAGAGACAGAAAACAGGAGAGTCTCGGGAGGGCTCTCAGTCACTATTGAAACCAGCAAGTTTATTAAACAGCTCCTTTTTAAAGACAAAGCACAAGTCACCTCGGTACAAGGACGGGGTTCATGAAATAGTCAAACTTGACCACATCCCTCTATGGCAGACACGGTCCAAGGTCTCACAGACAAGCTAAAGAAACTTGGAAAAAACCTGCTTATTTCTGTTTCAAGGTAAAGGTCAGGGTGAAAACATTCCACTTGCTGAACATTCAAGAACAAAGCAGCTTGCCAAGCATTCAGCTGTCCACTCACACAACTTGAGAATGAACTTTGGCTTTCCACAGTTTGGGCATTTCTTTTTTGGTCTTATTGGTCTTTTGCTTGTTTACTTTGATTTTTGTGGGTGTTTGTGTGTGTGTGTGCGTGTGTGTGTGTGTGTGTGTGTGTGTGTGTGTGTGTGTATGTGTTTTGTTGTTGTTTAGTTTTGCATGTTTTAAAGATAGGAAAAGAAACAAAAAAAACTTAAAAGTTGTGTGGGTGGGGTCTGGGAGAGGAAACACATGATCAAACACATTGAATAAAACTTTGTTTTTTAATAAAAACAGTTAAAAAAACTTTACTGGCTGTAAAACAAACCAACATAAACCCCAGGGGCTAAAGAGATGCTCAGCAGATACAGTGTTTGCTAGAGAGGTGCTCAGCAGATAAAGCGCTTGCCACACAAACATGGGGACTGAAGTCCAGAGCTCTAGAGCTCACACCAAAAAGCTGAGCAGGCATAGTGATCCCAGTGATTCTAGCACTCAGGAGGCAGAGTCAGGGAATACCTGCTTCAAGCTAGCTTCTTAGCTCTCCAGTGAGTTCTGGGTTTCATTAAGAAATAATACATCTACAAGTAAAGTGGAAGTTGATTGAGGAAGACCTCCTACATCAACTTTTGGGCGTTCACATGTATTTGAACACATGTATATGTGTATCTGCACACATATATACATCCACACACAGGTAAATATGTATAGGCATACACCACACATATCATACCAAATGCAATAAAGGCCTCAGGAGAAGACCACAGTTTTTAGTTTACTGTGGAAAAGTACTGTTTGTGTCTGGCACAGCTCTGTAAGGTGACAATAGATTTGGGAAATGTGTTGAAATGACTGAGATGTGTGAGAAAGTCAATCAAACATTTATCTGGAAGTTATTTAATGAAGAAATGAGTCAGACAAAATGACACTTGTAGCTGAGACTTCATTCACACATTTCTTCAGTGTTAAGTCTTTCTTCTAATTTTTCTTTCTTTTCTTTTTCTGTTTTTGAAACTGAATCTTGCTGTGTAGCTGTGGCTGGCTGGGTACTTCCTGTATCCCAGTCTGACCTCAAACTTACAGCTGTTCTTCTGTTTCAGTTTTTTGACTGCTGGGATTACAGGAGTGCATCACCATATTGACTTCAATAATTATTTTTTATTATCATTTATTAAAATTTATTCAATTTGTATCTGTACAGTGTCAATACTAATTCTTAATTAAAAAAACATTTATTTACTGTGTGTGTGTGCGTGTGCCCACATTCCAGTACATTCCAGTGGTGTGTATGTCAGAGGACAACTTGTGAGAGTTGGTGTTTTCCTTCAGTTATAAACTCATATCATGAAACTTGACAGCAATCATCTTTACAAACTGAAACATATTGCCAGCCCTCTATATATTTTTATAACATTATTTTTATGTTTTATTAATTACACTTTATTCATTTATTCATTTTGTATCCCCCCATAAGCCCCTCCCTCCTCCCCTCCCGATCCCACCCTCCCTCCCCTTTCTGCATGCATGCCTCTCCCCAAGTACACTGATAGGGGAGATTCTCCTCTCCTTTCTGATCTTAGTCTATCAGTTCTCATCAAAAGTGGCTGCATTGTCCTCTTCTGTGGCCTGGTAAGGCTGCTCCCCCATCAGGGGGAGGTGATCAAAGAGCAGGCCAATCAGATTATGTCAGAGGCAGTCCCTCTTCCCATTACTAGGTAACCCACTTGGACACTGAACTGCCATGGGCTACATCTGTGAAGGGGTTCTAGGTTCTCTCCATGGATAGTCCTTGGTTGGAGTATGAGTCTCTGGGAAGTTCCTTGTGTTCAAATTTTCTTGTTCTGTTGCTCTCCTTGTGGAGTTCCTGTCCTCTCCAGCTCTTACTATTTCCCACTTCTTACATAAAATTTCATTCACTCTGCCTGACAGTTGGCCATCAGGCTCAGCATCTGCTTTGATAGTCTGCAGGGCAGAGGCTTTCAGAGGCCCTCTGTGGTAGGTTCCTAGTTTGATTCCTGTTTACTTCTTCTGGCTTTCAGAGGCCCTCTGTAGCAGGTTCCTAGATTCTTTGTCATGTTGATTTTTGTTATTGTTTGTTTGTGTGTGTGTGTGTGTGTGTGTGTGTGCTTTGTTTTTTAAGATAGGGTTTCTCTGAGTATTCCTGGCTGTCGAGGAACTTACTCTGTAGACGAGGCCGGCCTCATACTAACAGAGATCTACCTGTCTCTGCCTCCCAAGTGCTGGGATGAAGAGCACCACCACTGCCCGTCTTCAGTATTACCTCTTTTTAAAAATTTATTTGTATTAATTAGTTTATTCACTTTGTATTCCCCCTTTAGCTCCCTCTTCCTCCCCTCCCAACCTTACCCTCCTTCCCTCTTACTCACCAGTGCCCTTCCCCCAATCCACTGATAAGGGAGGTCCCCTTCTCCTTCCTTCTGGTCTTAGTCTATCAGGTGTCCTCAGGAGTGGCTGTATTGTCTTCTTCTGTGGCCTGGTAAGGCTGCTCCCCCATCAAGGGGAGGTGATCAAAGAGCAGGCCAATCAGTTCATGTCAGAGACAGTCCCTCTTCCCATTACTATGGAACCCACTTGGACACTGAACTGCCATGGACTACATCTGTGCAGGGGTTCTAGGTTATCTCCATGAGTGGTCCTTGGTTGGAGTATCAGTTTCAGAAAAGAACCCTGTGCCCAAACTGTTTGGATCTATTTCTCTCCTTGTGGAGCTCCTATCCTTTCCAGGTATTACTATCTCCCACATCTTTCATAAGATTCCCTGCATTCTGCCCAAAGTTTGGCTATGAGTCTAAGCACCTGCTTCAATACCCTGCAAGGTAGAGCCTTTCAGAGGTCCTCTCCTACCTCCAATGTCCATCCTCTTTGCCTTTCTGAATGGGATTGAACATTTTAACCAGAGTCCTCCTTTTTGATTAATTTCCTTAGGTGTACAGATTTTAGTAGGTTTATCCTATATTATATGTCTAATATCCACTTATGTGTGAGTATATACACTGTGTGTCTTTCTGTGTCTGGAATACCTCACTTAGGATAATCTTTTCCAGTTTCCACCACTTACCTGCAAATTTCATGATTTCCTTGTTTTTTTTTTTTTTTTATTGCTGAGTAATATTCCATTGTGTAGATGTACCACAATTTCTGTATCCATTCCTCAAATGAGGGGCATCTGGGTTGCTTCTAGCTTCTGGCTATTACAAATGAAGCTGCTACAAACATGGTTGAGCACATAATTGAGCATTTTTTTGATATATGTCTAGGAGTGGTATAGCTGGATCTTGAGGAAGCGCTCTTCCTAATTGTCTGAGAAAGCGCCAGATTGATTTCCAAAGTGTTTTTACAAGTTTACATTCCCACCAGCAATGGAGGAGGATTCCCCTTTCTCCACAACCTCTCCAGCATGTGTTGTCATTTGAGTTTTTGATCCTAGCCATTCTGATGGGTGTAAGGTGAAATCTCAGGGTCATTTTGATTTGCATTTCCCTGAGGACTAAGGACTTTGAACATTTTTAAGTGTTTCTCTGCCATTCGATACTCCTCTATTGTGATTTCTGTGTTTAACTCTGTACTCATTTTTAATTGGATTACTTGATTTGTTGCTGTTTAACTTCTTGAGTTCTTTATATATTCTGGATATTAACTCTCTGTCAGATATAGGGTTGGTGAAGATCCTTTCCCAATCTATAGGCAGCCATTTTGTTTTGACAAGCAGTGTCCTTTGCTTTATAGAAACTTTTCAGTTTCATGAGGTCCCATTTATTGATTGTTGCTCTTAGAGCCTGTGCTGTTGGTGTTCTGTTCAGGAAGTTGTCACCTGTACCAATGAGTTCAAAACTCTTCTCCACTCTTTCTTCTTAGCAGTTTAGTGTGTCTAGGTTTATATTGAGGTCTTTGATCCACTTGCACTTTAGTTTTGTGCAGGTGATGGATCTATTTGCAATTTTTGATATGTAGACATCCAGTTAGACCAGCACCGTTTGTTGAAGATACTATCTTTTTTCCACTGTATGGTTTTGGCATTTTTGTCAAAAATCAGTCTTCTATTCCATTCCATTGATCCATCGTTCTGTTTATATGCCAGTAACATGCAGTTTTTATTACTGTTGCTCTATAGTACAGCTTGAGATCAGTGAGGAGATAACTTCAGAATCTTTTATTGTAGAGGATTGTTTTTAGCAATTCCGGGTTTCTTGTTATTCCATATGAAGTTGAGAATTTTTCTTTCAAGATCTGTAAAGAATTGTGTTGGTAATTTGATGGGAATTGCATTAAATCTGTAGATTGCTTTTGGTAAGATGGCTATTTTTACTATGTTAATCCTGCCAAGCAATAAGCATGGGAGATTTTTCCATCTTCTGATATCTTCTAATTCTTTGTTCAGAGACTTGAAATTTTTTTTCATACAATTTTTTTTTCTTTGACTTTCTTTTTTAGGGTCACACCAAGGCACTTTATGTCCTTTGTGGCTATTGTGAAGGGTGTTGTTTCCCTAATTTATTTCTCAGTCCTTTTGTCTTTTGTATACAGGAGGGCTACTGATTTTTTTGAGTTAATTTTGTATCCAGCCACTTCGCCGAAGTGTTTATCAGCTGCTGTAGGGTCACTCAGATATACTTTCATATCATCTGCAAATAGTGATCAGTGGCTGGTGAGGACAGCATTTGTGTGTGCAGTAGAATGCCCGAGCTAAGGCCCTGTGGGAACCCAGAGACTTTTCTGGAGTTGGGTGTCCTGAGGGTGTTTTTGTGTCTGCAGGTCCATCTGGGATGGCAAGTAGAGCAAGCATGCAGAGGCGCGTGGCTCTGCCTTGGTGGTGACTGGGCAACTGGGTGCCTGGATTCCTGGGTGCTTGCAGAAATCTGGGGACTTTTCAGGAGAACTTATTTTTTGAGGGGGCGTGTCGGCTGAGTGCTCTGAGGTCAGAACTGCTCTGACCTCACTGTGGACTTCCACCCGACAGAGAAGCTCAGTCTCTGATGTCCTGGGACCCTCAGTTCTGTCTGGGATGGTGAGTAGGGTATGCAGGCAGGACTCTGTGCTCGTTGCTAAGCACCCCACTTTGGACTGGTGCCTGGGCGTCTGCTGGAATGGGGTCGTTTCCCAGGGATTGTCTGGGTGACCTAAGGTCGGTCCTGATCGCTTCCTGCACCGTGGGGTTTTCTTTCAACTGGAAATCTCAGTCTCTGGTGTTGTGGGGCCCACAGTTCAGTCTGGGACAGTGATCAGAACTCACAGGTGACATGTGGCTCTGGGCTGACAACTGAGTGCCTGGCGTGACCCAGGAACTGTTCTGAGGTTTAGCTGGGTGAACTGAAGTTGATTGAATTACACACCTTAGGGTTTCCTCTCACCTGGGAAACATGATGGCTGGTGTTTTAGGGCCCAGAATTCTGTCTGCTGATCACTCTGCAGATCCTGCTGTGTTACTGGTCAGAAAGATTGTCCTGCTGGCATTGCCATCTTAGATCCCACCTCCAGTATTATCTCTTAACTGGTGGTCTTCATGGGCTATTCTGTTCAATATAGTATGTAACCTCAAGCTTTGCCAAAAATTCCATGCCTCTAGAAGCTTTTAGGGATATATTTTTGGGAGCTGATGTCTTTAAAATTTTGTCTTAGTTTACAAAAAAGTAGGTAGAAAAAAATATTAACTTAATTCTCCTGGATTATGAATGCTTGAGAACTCAAAAGGCAATTGACTCTGGTGATCAATTGTTTTAGGAACTGGGCATGTTATAGGAAAGTGCATAGTTCAGACAGTGGATGCTGACTCTAGCTCTGCCTTTATATTTTGCACATATGGCCGCTTAATTCTGTGTCTTTCAGGGGAAACTGGGCTCTTCAGCTTACCTAGAGCTATTGTTGTGAACATAACAATGTTCACTTATCCCATAGTGTTTACAGGGTTTGTTCCCTGGCTGTACAGTGCCAGGGCTCAAGTGTCTTTTAAACAGTAGTGTAATGTGTGTAAAAACCCATGTTCATGCTCTCGTTTGCCATGAGTTGTATCTAGATTACATGTACTACCTAAAGTAGCATGATGTGTATGGTAATAGTTGTACAATACTGCTCAGGGAATTATAATAAGAAAACATCTGTATGTATTCCATAGGATGTGATCAAATGGGCTTAGTTCCTCCCATGCAGAGAGATCCCACAGTGTTTGAGAGCTGACTGCATTTCGAAGTGACTTTGGTAAGCTGTGTCTGTAAGGAGGTGTGCTATGGCATTTGGTTTCATAATAAGAAGAGTTTCTGGAAACTGAAGCCAAGCCACAGGTGCAAGTCAGATGTTCCGTGCTGGAATCGTGTTTAAAGTCCATTCCCCCTGATTTCTTCATTTTCTTTTTTTTTTCTGACTAAGATGTGTGTAGGCCAGCTTTCTAAGACATAATGCAGTATCTGACACAACTACCTTATAAAGGGAAAATGTGTGGTAGGGATTACACAGTCACAAACTATATCCATCATACCCTTGATTTTGGCCTACGGTGAGGAAGGAGTATAGTATTAGAGTGTGGCAAAGCAGAACCACACACCTTATGAGTCAAAAGGGTGAGTCAGAAGAACCAAGGTTCCCACCATAGGCCGGGGCACACATATAATGACCCAAAGACCTTTAGTAAGATTATTGCCTCTCACAAGTTCGACTATCCCTCAACATACTACTATTTAATACATAGGTTTTGGAGGTGGATATGAAACACCTGAATTGAAGCAAGATTTATTCATCCTCCTTAAAACACTCCAGAAGGATGGAAACTAGATGTGAGCTCACAGAAGAGCAGTACTCTGACCATCCTAGTCTTATTACTTCTCCTAGTTCATGGCTCTGGGAATACCCATCCCAACTAGAATGTGTTTCTTGCAACTTCAGAAAAGTCCAGCACATCACATACCAAAGCATGCAGCAGTGTTTTCTTATCCATTTCATTCCCTCGCTTATATTATTGCTTTTTATTGCCCTATAGGCACGTGTGGCTATCAGAGAAGCTGAGAAATATAGCTTATTTATGTTGCAAGATGTAAGCGGGAATGGCAGGCCACAGCAATGGCACTTACCTGATTAAAATGGTTCAGAAGTTAGCAGGCACTTACTGTTGTGTGTGGATATGGTTTAAATATGTCTCACAAAGTTTCTCCTGTCAGTAATCTGATTCTCAGTGTTGCAAGGTTGGGAGGTGGTGGTACTTTTAAGAAATGGAGCACAGTGGGGGAAAGTTATGTCATTGGGAGTGTGCCTTCCAAAGGTATTGTGGAATTCCCAGCTTCTCTGACTTTTTACTTTGACACATGGTGCTTTTATTTTTTTCTGTTAAGTTTCTTTCAAATGCCATGGGGCTTTCTAGAGCCAGTCCTGTTGTTACATGCTCTAAAACTATGGACTAAATAAACCCCTTTTCCTTATAAACTTGCTTTATGTATTTCATTATAATAAGAAACAACAAGTACACAATACACTATGGAGTCAGAGTATCTCAACAGTGTTAGTTTTAACATGAAGGTGAAAAAAATTAGTATGGATGCCCACAGGTATGATTTAGGCTGTCTCAAAGGCAGAATGGAAACTGTTAATGTCATACAGGGAAAAAGAAAGTTGAATGAAAGCTTTCTTCTTTGTACCCAGGAAACTTTCAGTACCTTTGCATGGCACTCATCAGCTTCTCTCTATCAGCCACATACATGCTCCCTCATTAACAAGGCAAGGCAATTGTGCAGATCCTCAAAACAAGGGGTGAGGATTTTAAAGACCTACAGAGTAAACTAACCTGAGCTCACAGGGGCTCACAGAGACTGAACCACCAAGAATGAGGAAGCATGGGCTGCATCTAGACCCCATACACATATGTAGCAGATGTGCAGTTTAGTCAACATATGGATCAACATATGGAGTAGCGGCTATCTCTGATTTTGGATGAATTGATACTCCTTGGAGATCTCCTCTTCTCTGAGAAGGAGAGAGTGGATGAATTGATACTCCTTGGGGATCTCCTCTTCTCTGAGAAGGAGAGTGGAGATTGGGTATGTTTGTATGAGGGTGGGACTGAGAGGAGAGGAGGGTTGGGGCTGGGATCACGCTGTAAAGTGATTAAATTATTTAAAAAAAATCGCCTCAGGCTCAAATGGTTTTGCTCCTGGGGGTGGATGTGATACTGACAGCAGGGAGCACATCCTCTAACAGCCTTCAGATGCTGGTGTGTTTCCCACTAAGACAGAACAGCCTTTAGCTTGTGAAAACTTTTCTTCATTTTGCTTTTAATTGAACAAACTATATTTAATGCATGTTTAATATGAAGCTTTTAATAGGAAGCACAAGCTGTGAATGAATTACCCTTAACCTTTCAAACTCTCTAAAATAGTAACTATTTGCAGAGCCACCCACATGTGGTTCAGCGCACTAAGAATATTCTCCAACAAGCTCTATTCCCAGAGTGATTTCTTCCTGTATGGTTTTGCCATGTCTAGGCCATTTCCAATCTTTCTGTTCTCTGGTCCTTTTGATTTTGGGTCAAAGAATCAACACCCTGAAGCAGCCTTAGGTATAGGACAGAAGTTGCTTACACTGTCAACCAGGCCATAAGGCTCACTGGAACAGATCCATTTTCAAATTTCTCATTTCTCACTTTAACTACAACCATATTTTTAAATGCTCTTTGATCATCTCCCCCTGAGGGGGTGCAGCCTTACCAGGCCACAGAAGAAGATAATGCAGCCAGTCCTGATGAAAACCAATAGACTAGGATCAGAGGGAAGGAGAGGAGGAACTTCCTTATCAGTGGACTTGGGGAGGGGCATGGGAGGAGATGAGGGAGAGAGGGTGGGATTGGGAGGGAATGAGGGAGTGAGCTATAGGTGGGATAAAAAGTGAATAATCTGTCATTAATAAAACAATAAATAAATTAAAAATATGCACAGCTTCTATTTTCTCTCTGCTTCTTATGTTTTCTCAAGGTTGCTTGACACTAGGTGACTTGACTGTTTATCTTTGAGGTGTGTGTGCACGTGTGTGTTCATGTGTATGCATATATGAGCACATGCGTCCTTTGATGATGTTCCTCAGGAGCTGTCTACCTTGTTGTGTTATGTTTTCAAGACATGGCTTCTCAGTGGCCTGGGGTTACCACATGGGATAGAGTAATTGGGCATTGAGCCCCAGAGATCTGCATGTCTGTGCTTCCTCTGTCCTGGAATTAAACACACCTAGCTTTTTATGTGGGCTCTGAGGATTGAATTTAGGTCCTCATGCATTTATCTACAGCATGGATCTACTGATCCATTTACCTAGTTTTGGTTACTTGGCTTTTACACCTGAAAAAAGTCAATACATGTAGGGTGTGTTGGATAGTTGATATCAACTTGACATAAACTAAAGTCATTTGAGAGGAGAGAACCTAAATTGATAAAATGCCTCAATTATATCAGGCTGTAGGCAAGTCTGGGGCATTTTTCTTAATTAGTGATTGATGAGGAAGGTGCCAGCACATTGTAAGTGGTGCCATTCCTGGGCTGGTGTTCCTGAGATCTAAAAACATGCAGGCTGAGCAAGCCAAGGGAAGCAAGCCAGTAAGCAACATTCTTCCATGGTCTCTGCATCAGCTCCTGCCACCAGATCCTAGCCTTGTTTGTGTTCCTGACATGACTTCTTTTGATGATGAAGAGTTATGTGTAAATGTAAGGCAAATAAACCCTTTTCTCCCTAAATTGCTTTTGGTCACGGTGTTGAATCACAGAAATAACAACACTAACTATGACACAGAGCAAGAAGACCTTTAGAGCAATCATTTCTTGGCAAGAAACTTCTGCTTTCCTCTTGTTTCCAGTTTCTCATTAATGGTACCAAAAGTTTCTTTACTGGAAACAGTGCCGCGAAGCAAGCATGAAGACTTGAGTTTGGATACCCAGGATGATTTACATAAAGGCTGGTCATGGCAGCACCTTCTTTCAGCACCAACATTCAGTGGGTGGAAGAGAGGAACACAGGTGGATCTCAAGAGCTTTCTATCTAGCAAGTTGTCTGTCTATCTAGACAGTTTATCCAAAATGGTGAACTCTGGGTTCACTGTGAAACTATGTGTCAAAAATTAAGGTAGAGAAGCATAGAGGAAGATACCCAGTATCAACTTCACACACAGAAACACATGAATACATGAGCACATATATCCTCACATACACATTTGAATACAACAATACTCACACACATGTGCATACATATGATGATTGATAGATGATAGAAATCATCTACTATATGTAGATGATAGATATAGATAGGTAATAGATAGATGAAAGAATAGAAGATAGATATAAAGATAATGGATAGATAATACATGGATATTTAAAAGATAGATCAACATATTAATAGATATGACAAATAACAGATGAGAGAGAAACAGAAAATGAAGTCAAAGAAACAAAGAGAAATTTACAAGCAATATAATTTCCAAGCCATCTTGATCCTGCAGATACTGATGAAACAACCTGTAATACCCTCAGTTTTCCTTCCCACCTGTTTAAAGCCTATCTTTCAGTCAGGCCCTGGATTGATAAACAGAATGGAAGTACACTGTGCTAACTGTGGAATAACATTACGTTTCAGCATTTCTTTTCATTTACATAATATCACAAAATAAATCCCCATAGCTTGCTCCTTTACAACTGTAATTTAAAGATCTTTATAATCTGACTCACCTCAAATACCTTATATCTAGGTGACCTCTTCCCCCTAAGACACTGCTCCTGCCAAAGTTTGAATCTGGAATGTTCTTTGAGATGGTTAGTCTTATTGTCAAGTTCACAGGTTCTAGAATCACTTAGGAGACAAGCCTCTGGTCATGCCTGTGAGGAAGTTTCGAGATTGGGATAGTCAAGCTTAGAAAACCTATCTTCAATGTGAGCAGCACCATCCTATGTGCTGGGGTCCTGAGCTGCATAATGAGGACAGTTAAGACACTGCTCCTTTCAATGAAGATGTTGTGATGCTTGTTTGAAATAATTTCTTTGAGCATGGAGTTTAGATGTGTCAAAGAACTTGCATGGACTAAGGAGGCATAGTAAACGAGTTAATATAGTATGGGTTCAAGCTATCCAGAAGGGGGTTTGTGCCTCAGAAGCAAAGGTGAGAGCCATAGCAGCAGCCACAGTATCATCAACTTAGTACATTCTCCAACTTCTAATTTCCACAAGATGAGGAAGAGCTAGGGGACCCCACATCATGCAGAGAAAGAAGAGCACAGGCAACCTTTATAATAAGACATAAATTTGCAAAGTGTTTGCTTCCAAGGGAGACATTATCTCCATAAAATTGGGTTCTGTGTATATGAATGTTCTTGCATGAGCACGCACACATGATATACATATAAGTGTTGAGATAAGAGGTCAATTTGAGGTGTTGTTCTTCAGAATGACATCCACCTTGTTTGGAAAGGGTGTATTTTTGGCATGTGGTTTACCAATTTTGCTAGTCTGACTGACTAGTGTACCCCAGGAATCCTGCTGTCTCTGCCTCCTCAGAGACAACATTACAACTATGTGCCATCATGCTCTGCTTTCTTTTCTTTTTAAAAATTATTAATTTTATTTTTGATATAATTAC
This sequence comes from Psammomys obesus, assembly GCF_907164565.1. Lineage (NCBI taxonomy): Eukaryota > Metazoa > Chordata > Mammalia > Rodentia > Muridae > Psammomys > Psammomys obesus. The sequence continues at coordinate 562,839 of NW_026590561.1, read as the reverse complement.
AACATTTCACTCTTTCTTTTCCCTCCCTTCAAACACTGTTGTATAATCTTCCTTGCTCTCTTTCAAATTTCTGGCTTCTGTTTTCATTAATTGCTATTACATGTATGTATATGCATATACATATATATTCCTAAATATAAACTGTGCAGGCTTTTTAATGTCACTTGTATGTATGTTTTTCAAGACTGACCATTTGATATTGAATAATCAATTGGTGTGGTTTTCCTTAGAGAAAACTATTTCTACCGTTCTCAGCATTTCTTAGTTGCCTGAAGTTCTTTGTACAGGGTTGAACCTCATTGGCTTTTCCCGGTACTTTAGCATGTCAGTTGGTGTCATTCTTCCTCAGTTCACATTTGGGCAGTCATGTGGGTGAAGTTTTGTGTGTAGCTACTGACATCAGTAGGAGACACAGTCTCATAGAAAACTTTATGATTCTCTGACTCTTAGAATCTTGCTTCCCTTTCTTCCACAATATCCTGTAATCCTTTGGTGCAGGAGAGCTTTGTAGCTGTATATAATGGGACTGGGATCTACAACTCTGTGTTTTGATTGGTTATGGTTTTCTGAAGTGGTCTCTATTTATTCCAAAGAGAAGTGTCCCGGATGAGGGATAAATGAGGGATAAAGAAAGACTACACTTCTCTGTGGGTATAAGTGGTATAAAGAGAAATGTGTGTCCTTAATATGTATGTGTATATATATATATATATATATATATATATATATATATATATATATATATATATATATATATATGTGTGTGTGTGTGTGTGTGTGTGTGTATCAATTAACATGGGGCAGCCCATACTTTTGACTACTGAACGAAAGAAAAAAAAAACAGATCCATGATATACAGTAACATTTGTCAAGTTTGCATTCCACATCATGAGGGAAATGTAACTAGTGCTAGTGAACTCATGGTTATTAGAGGAGAATCTACAACTTCTAACTTACTAAACAGCATAACCCCCCAAAACTATACATGATAAAATTAGCTATATGTAGGCAAAATACTTATACACATTAAAAATAAAAAAATAAATAAATCTTAAAAAACAAATGTATGAAAAACTATGCCTTGTATTTAATTGGCTGTCACAAACTGACATTTACAAGCCTTTTCTTCAGCTTTCTGATGACTAGTACTCATTATATTTAATTCCACCTACTATGTTGTCATTTAAGAATACTTATTCATAGATCCATGAATTGATATCTCAGTGAGTTGGCTGTGAGAGTGTGTCTCCTTGTAGTATCAGAATCTATATTCATAAACTCTTACCAACTGCATGGCTGCCCAAATGTGAACTGGACAAGGCTGACTTCCAGTGATCATGCCAAACTGAATTGGGAAAAGTTCACAAGGCCTCAACCCTACACAATTACAGGTGACGAAGGAATTCTGCAGGCGCCACAATCTTGGGTGAATTATTTTGAAGACTGTCTTTGATCATTACCATAGTTTCTTGTCTCTTTATCTGGCAGCTTCATTTCTGTAAAAATTTTGGATGAGTCACAGTTTGTGCAGCAATATCAAGAAAGGAAAGAAATATCAATTTGGAGCTCTGGGTGGTTTAGACCTTGCCCTTGGTAACATCCATGGGATCTTCCTAATGGAAGTTCAGAATGATAATAGAGTGGAGCAGACAGCAAAGACCATGGGTTTAGGCTTTAATCCAAGGTGAGCAACTCTAGAGTTCTAATCTTCAGGCCATTTACAAAATATGCTGAACCTCAGTTGCCATGGAGACTCATCAGTGCAGTGTGGGCTGCTATATCTTCTTCTGTGAGTAGTAATTGTTGAATGTCATCTAGGCAAAGTACCAATTTCTAGTGGTTGAATGCCATTGGCTCTTAAAATTGGGTTCCATCATTCTAAAAAATTTGGCAAACAGTAGTGGTTAGATGAGTGACAATTTCTCCACCTAAGCCCAAATAGTTACCAACAGCTAAGATTTAAAAGTAGGTTAAGAAGTTTACACATGCACTATTTCTACACATTTTTATGTGTGCATATGTTTATGTAAAATATGTAAATATATATTAGCTATCTTATTATCTAGTTAATTATCTGTCATCTACTATGTAAGTTATGTGTGCATCCTTTTATTCTTCTATCTATCTATCTATCTATCTATCTATCTATCTATCTATCATCTATTTTATCATCTGTCAGCTATGTCTCATCTATCATCTATCTATATATCATCTATCACCTAAGTTATATATTTTATAATTATGATATATTCTATGACTTTATCAATCTATCACTCTAAGTATGTATCATCATATACATATCATATACATGTATGTATATGTACATATGTATGTTTGTAGGTATATATGTATCATCTGTCTTTCCATATATTCATCTAACACATATAATCCATTGTTTTCCATCTATTCATCTACCCATCCATCTGGATAAGGTATTTCCCCTTATCCTCTATTTCTGAGTATGAGACTTTGGTGGCTGTGTCTGAGGCCACAATAACTGATGTTGGATATTTTCTCCTTAACACAATCAGGATCAACCCAGTCTCATTTTTCAGTACTAAGCTTCTAGTCTTGAGACCTCCAGAAGTGGTGAACTCTATCTTTTCTAATTTGACAATGATGATTTTACAAATAAATAAATAAATAACCAGAGAATACTTTGTGTTCAATAAGCTTTTTGGTGTAGCTCTCAGTGAACACAGGTTGAATTGTGATAAGAGGGAAAATTACCTAATTTTTTTTCACTCTCTTTCTCTGAAGCTTTTCATTTTGTTGAATCATCATGCCGAAAGAATCAAATTGGTCTCCTGAAATTATTTCACATAATTGCTTGAAAATAGCTTTCGCAAATGTTGCTGGCTATGAAATGTACGATTTCTCTTTTGAAACCCCCCTTGGTCTGAGTCTTTGCATGATGAGTCAGATAACGCTTTGGCACTGCCAGCTAAGGGCGTGCTCTAAGGATGGCTGTGGCTTAGCATGCCTGTTTAATCAGACAGATAATTTCCTAATGACTCCATGCAAGTATGACTGTGCATTGAAGGATGTGTTGTTCTGCAGACAAATGGCAAGCATATATTTTTACAGCTGGAAAAAAAAGAAGGTAATAACCAGACTGAAAGGAAGAAAATGGCCTATTCAGGGAAGTAATTTTTAAAAGCTTACCATAATATGAATAAATACCCTTCTATTTTTTTGTCCTTGTAGCTTTTGTGTCTTAGCAGTGAAAATGTTTGCTACTTATCTCGGAGTAGCAGATCATAAAATGATCCCATATAAACATATAACAGTCTGAGTTTCCCAGAGTTCAGTGACAGAGAAAAGATGCCTAAAGGTCTAGGGGCCACATGCTACTCCCAGCATGCTTCTTACATGGCCACAACATCAACCTCTAGAGCACTTGCCTTCCTCACTAGTAAGATATGTCTAGGAGCATTTGCTTTTATATTTTCTGGAAGTAATGGGACAACAATGCCTTCCAAGAAGCACAAGGCATCATTGGTGATGATGATGATAATGATGATGATGGTGACAATGGCAATGATGATTTTAGTAAGAAAAAATGGTCAACATAAGCATTCTGATGTGATTCTTACAAGGAATGTGTGGCAGAATTCAGCAAGGTGCAGCTACCATGGCTGTTGTTTGTGTTTATAAAGAAAGTTTTATTGAGACACAGCATGTCAGTGGTTTATATTTTCTCTATATCTATTTTCATGTTATAGTAGTAATATGGAAAGTGGTTTTTAGCAGTACAGAGTGGTACATATGTGTACAGAAGTGGATCCTAATTGTGTGTATGTATGTGCATTCCTGTTCTGCTATGGTGTACTGTCTTAGTTTTTTTTTCATGTCACTGCTTTTTTTTGCTTATATATATATTTTTAATATTAGTTACACTTTATTAATTTATATTCTCAGCCATAACCCCCTCCCTCATTCCCACCCAATCCCACCCTCCCTGTCTCATCTCCTCCCTGCCCCTTTCCAAGTCCACTGATGGGGAGGCCCTCACATATCATCTGACCCTAGCTTATCAGGTTTCTTCAGGACTGGCTGCATTGTCCTCCTCTGTGGCCTAACAGGACTGCTCCTCCCTCAGGGGGTGGGGAAGCCAAAGAGCCAGCCATTGAGTTCATGTCAGAAATAGTCCCTCTTGATTAGTTTCTTTTGGTGTACAGATTGTAATAAGTTGGTTCTATATTATATGTCTATATGAGTGAGTATATACAGTGTTTGTCTTTCTGCTTCTGGGATAGCTCACTCAGGATGATCCTTTCCAGTTCCCACCATTTACCTGAAAATTTCATGATTTTCTTGTTTATTTTTTGTTGCTGAGTAATATTGCATTGTGTATTCCCCTTACTAGGGAACCCACTTGGATACTGAGCTACCGTGGATACTTGGATACTGGGCTACATCTGAGCAGGGGTTCTAGGTTAAATCCATACAGGGTCCTTGGCTGGAGTATCAGTCTCCTAAAAGACCCCTGTACCCAGATATATTTGGTCCTTGTGGAGTTCCTGTCCTCTCCAGATCATTCTAATTCCCTTTTCATTCATATGATTCCCTGCACTCTGCCAAAGGTTTGGTTTTGAGTCTCAGCATCTGTTTTGATACCCTGCTAGGTAGAGGCTTTCAGAGGCCCTCTGTGGTAGGCTCCTGTCCTGTTACTTGTTTTCTCCTCTTCCAATGTCCATCCCATTTGTCTTTCTAAGTGAGGATTGATCATCTTACCTTGGGTCCTCTTTCAAGGAGATGCTCAATGTCCTTAACTATCAGGGAGATGCAAATCAAAAAGACCTTGAGATTTCACCTTTCACCCATCAGAATGGCTAAGATAAAGAACTCAAGTGACAACACATGCTGGAGAGGATGTGGAGAAAGGGGAACCCTCCTCCATTGCTGGTGGGAATGTAAACTTGTACAACCACTTGAGAAGTCAATCTGGTGCTTCCTCAAGATCCAGCCACTCCTAGGCATATAACCAAAAGAAGCTCAAGTACACAACAAGGATATTTGCTCATGTTTGTAGCAGCTTTATTCATAATATCCAGAACCTGGAAACAACCCAGATGTCCATCAACGGAGGAATGGTTATAGAAATTGTGGTACTTTTATACAATTGAATACTATTCAGCAGTTACAAACAAGGAAATCATGAAATTTGCAGGCAAATGGTGGGATCTAGAAAAGATCATCCTGAGTGAGGTATCCCAGAAAGACACACACAGTATATACTCATAAGTGGGTACTAGACCTATTAGATAGAATAACCATACTAAAATCTGTACACCTAAAGAAGCTAAAAAAGAAAGAGGACCTCGGGTAAGATGATCATATTACTATGCTAAAACAACCTGACAAAAAAAAATGTAAAGGAGAATGGGTCTGTTTGGGCTCACAGTTCCAGAGTATATTCAGTCAAGGTGGGGAAGCTTGAGGAGGCAGCTGGTCACATTACATACACAATCAGGAAGCAAAGAGATGAATGACTGTGGCTCAGTTTGTTTTCTCCTATTTATTCTGTCAGTCCTAGATTCCAACCCATGGGATGATACCACCACCTATTATTAAATTTTTTTGTATCATCATGGTGTTTAATCCAGCATGTCACCTAAAAAGGCTTGTAGCAAGAGTACAAACACTTCTCCAGCATGTCTCCTAAAGAACATTTCACTCACTTCTTTGTTTGGCCACCTGCCTCTTGTCTCTCTCTTCAGTAATTGTGAGGTGTTATCCTTTTCTTCAGAGAAGAGAAAGACGTGGTTTGTTGCCCTTGCCAATAACAAAAATGTTAGAAAACAGAGCAGCAAAGCTGTTGCCATTGGCATCTTTCACATGAACCATATCAAAAGAGCCAGGATGGCTTTCTCTGATGGTGACCACACCAATTCTTCCCAAGTTATCATCTCCATTCATCATGCACAGGTTCCCAATGTCAAAACTGATGAACTCAGTTATTTTGACTATATCCAAATTGATCTGAATGGTGTCATTCACATTAATGAGGGGATCAGGGTAGCAAATAGTACAAGCATCATGGGTCACCAGATGTGTGATTACTTTTGTGCCCACAAAGATCTTTCTCACTTTACGTAACTTGTACATAGTGTCCTCAGGTATAATGATGAACAGCATAGTGCTCCTGGGTGTCATAGATCAGACAGAAGTTCTCTCCAGTCTTGTCAGTGCTGATGACATTCATAAACCCAGCAGGGTAGGTTATATCGTTCCTGACTTTGCCATCAATCTTAATGGAGCGCTGCATGCAAATCTTTTTTTACTTTATCTCCAGTCAGAGCATACTTAAGTCTGTTCCTTAGGAAAATGATCAGAGGCGGACATTCTCTCAGCTTGTGAGGGCCAGTGGATGGACAAGGAGCAAACCTGCCAGTGTTTTGGAGCCACTACATGTTCCACATGTTTCTTGGGACCACGAGCTGCACTGGGAACAGAAAGAGACCCAATTTTAGGGTAGTCCTTCCCACTTTATTTAAACCAATCAAGATAATATCTCCCAAGCATGCCCAGATGCTAACCTAATCTAGGTAATCACTCACAGTTGTCCTAAGAGGCTTGTTTGCTTGTTGATTTTAGAGCTTCTCAAGTTTACATCCAATAGTAACCATTCCAGGTCCTGTCAAGATGACATCTAGTATTAACCCTCACATGTAGTAAGTAGAGCTGACTGTATATTCTTTCTGCTATCTCACCTACAAACCTTTGCTTTCTGGTGGTAAGTTAACCAATGGTTCCTCTCCTTGTCTCCAGAAAGTACAAATTGGTTGCTAACAGTGAATTTCCTTGACAAGAATATGTTCAGGAAGAATCATCTATGTCTTCTGGAGCCTCACAGAAACTCTATAATGCTGCCAGGGGTGGATGACAGCACTAGGCAGAGCAGTAAGTAGAATTAGAGTCTTTTGTGAGGCCAAGTGATAATGCATTTAGTTTGGTGACTTTTAACAAGTTGGTCAGCTACCTCTGTAGCCCTAACTTAATGAATTGGAAAGCAGAATGCCTATCACAACATTGGTGTTTCTAAATCTCTCATCTGGAAGAATGTCAGACCTTGAAGGGGCAGACTCTTCTATTAGTGTACCTTCTAAGTGTTCTTTCTGTTTTACCATTGAAAACTTCATGATGAAAAATGCTCATTCCCAGAATCATTCCAGTGCACTATGTTTAAAAGCTCAGCACCCCAAAAGTTGTGTTCCATTCACCCTCTTTATGATACAAGAGGAGCATGCTTGTTTCAGTATGTTCTTGTCCACTGTATTTGAACACATATTTCATGTTTTCAGCTAGATAACTCCAAAAATGTACCTGTCAAGTTTCCTTCTTGAATGAGACCTTAAATTAAAATGAGCATACTCAGAGTTGCACTTCTTTTTAAAAATTGGAGCTATGGGGGGGGGGGATACAAAGTGAATAACGTGTAATTACTAAAAAATTAAAAAGAAAAAAAGAAAAAAAATTATGTGTGTATCTGTTTGTCTACATGTGCATTACATATGTGCAAGTGTCTGAAGAAGCCAGAGGAAGACTTCAGAAACCCTGGAACTGGAGTTAGAGACAGTTGTGAGCCACCTAATGTGGGAAATGGGAACCAAACCCAGTTCCTCTGTAAGAGCAGTCTTACTTAGGTTTTCTATTGCTGTGATGAGACATCATGACCAAAGGCAACTTGTGGAGGAGAAGGTTTATTTAAGCTTACAGTTTGTAGTTTATCATCCAGGGAAGTCAGGGCAGTAACTCAAGTTAGCAACTCTGAGGCAGGAGCTGATGCAGAAGCCCCGAAGGGGTGTTGCTTTACTGGTTTGCTCGGCCTGCTTTCTTAAAGAACCCAGGACAACCAGCCAAGGGATAGCACCACACACATATGGCTGGGCCCTACCTTATCAATAACTAATTTTAAAAAATACCCTATAGTACTGGTTTGTAAAATAATGCTGTGACTCTTTCGTAAAGCTTTTTATGTTTTGGTGATCTCCAACTATAAAATTATTTAATTGCTACTTTATAACTGTAATTCTGCTTCTGTTAGGGATTGTAAAATAAATATAATATATGCAGGATATCTGATAAGTAATCCCTGTGAAAAGGTTCTTCAACTCTACAGGGGCTGTGACCCACAGGTTGAGAACCACTGCTTGCCTACAGCCCAATCTTTTTTTTTCCAAAAATTAAAATATATATATATATATATATATATATATATATACAAAATATTTTTTGGTTTTGTTTCTTTTTTATTACAATTTATTCTCTTTATATCCCCACTGCAGCTCTCTCTCTTGTCTGAGTCCCATCCACCCTCCTTCTTCTCCCACTATGTCCTTTCCCTAGGCCCCTGATAGGGGAGGATCTTCTTCCATTTTATCTGACACTAGCCTATCAAGTCTCATTAAGGCTGGCTGTATCATCTTCCTCTGTGGCCTGGCAAGGCTGCACCCCCCAGGGAGGTGATCAAAGAGTCAGCCACTGAGTTCATATCAGACAGCCTCTGATCCCCTTACTAGGAACCCTACGTAGAAACTGAGCAGCCAATGGGCTTCCTTTGAACAGGGGGTCTAGGTCCTCTCCATACATGGTCCTTAGTTGGAGTATCAGTCTCTGGAGGCCCCACTAGGTTCAGGTATTTTGACTCTGTTTTTTTCCTCGTGGAGTTCCTGTCCCCTCCAGGTCTTTCTATTTATCTCCCTCTTCTTCCATAAGGATTCCGACACTTTGCCCAAAGTTTGGCTATGAGTCTCAGTCTCCTTTGATACTGTGGTGGGTAGAGTCTTTCAGATGTTCTCTTTGGAAGGCTCCTGTCCTGTTCCTTGTCTTCTCCTACTTCTGATGTCCATCCTGTTTGGCCTTCTGAATGGCTACAGCCCAATCTTATAGAGACATTGTTTCAATTGAGGTTCCCTCCTTTCAAATGACTCTAGCTTGTGTCAAGTTGACTTAAGGGTAGCCAGAATAAGCAGCAAGTTCTCTTTAATCACTGAGCAATCTCTTCAGCCCAGAAATGTACTTCTTAAGTGTGTTTAAGGATGCATGTGCTCAGGACACATGCCTTAACTTAGCATGCCTGTCTTTAAAGTGTGTCCCTTTATGAATAAATACCTCTTCCCTGAATAAAATCCCCATAGTTCCTTTGTTCAAGGGGACAGTGCTTTAGGGATAACTCCTATCTTCTCACCTGCTGAAGATAATAATTTTGCAATCTTTTATTGTCTGGTAGTGCTCATTTTGATTTTGTACTCACCAATGTGAGAGTCCATTGATTGAGGTTTCAAGCATTCGATAATATTTCATTTCACTGTTAGGAGTCAATGCTGGTGACCATAGATTCCAAACAGTGTTCCCTCAGAAATCCATGTTGCAACTTAAATATTGCAGGCAATAATATTAAGAGGTGTGAACTTTTTAGTGGCAATTGCATTATGAAGGCATTGATTGCTCTTTGTTCAGTGTGATAGTACTCTAATGAAAGCTCTTACAAAGAGTCTGTGTTGATCTTTTATTTCTTCCATGAAGTTTTCCCTGCAGAGGAGTCTGTAGGAAGCCATCGTAGGGGAAGTGAGAAGCCAGTATCACATACTAAGTTGGATAGTATCTCCACCTTTCAGAACTGTGACAAATATGCTTATTGTTCTGTTATTCCCCCTCGAGGATTTTATTATACCAATTCAAAAGACAAAGATAGACATCTTAGAAATTATGATTTTTTTCTTTTTTTAATATTTTTATTATTATTATTTTTAAATTTTATTTTTTTTATTAATTACACTTTATTCATTTTGTATCCCCCCATAAGCCCCTCTCTCCTCCCCTCCCCTCTCTACATGCATGCCCCTCCCCAAGTCCACTGATAGGGGAGATTCTCCTCTCCTTTCTAATCTTAGTCTATCAGTTCTCATCAAAAGTGGCTGCATTGTCCTCTTTTGTGGCCTGGTAAGGCTGCTCCCACCTCAGGGGGAGGTGATCAAAGAGCAGGCCAATCAGATTATGTCAGAGGCAGTCCCTCTTCCCATTACTATGTAACCCACTTGGACACTGAACTGCCATGGGCTACACCTGTGCAGGGGTTCCAGGTCATCTCCACGAATAGTCCTTGGTTGGAGTATGAGTCTCTGGGAAGTTCCCTGTGTTCAAATTTTCTTGTTCTGTTGCTCTCCTTATGGAGTTCCTGTCCTCTCCAGCTCTTACTATTTCCCACTTCTTACATAAAATTTCATTCACTCTGCCTGACAGTTGGCCATCAGGCTCAGCATCTGCTTTGATAGTCTGCAGGGCAGAGGCTTTCAGAGGCCCTCTGTGATAGGTTCCTAGTTTGATTCCTATTTTATTCTTCTGGCTTTCAGAGGCCCTCTGTAACAAGTTCCTAAGTTGTTTCCTATTTTCTTCTTCTTCTGATGTCCATCCTCTTTGCCTTTCAGGTGAGGATTGAACATTTTAGTTAGGGTCCACTCTCTTGCTTAGTTTCTTTAGATGCACAGATTTTAGTGGGTTTGTCCTATGTTGTATGTCTATATGAGTGAGTATATACCATGCGTGTCTTTTTGCTTCTGGGACAACTCACTCAGGATGATCCTTTCCAGGTCCCACCATTTACTTGCAAATTTCATGATTTCCTTATTTTTCATTGCTGAGTAATATTCCATTGTATAGATGTACCACAATTTCTGCATCCCTTCTTCAGTTGAGGGGCATCTGGGCTATTTCCAGCTTCTGGCTATTACAAATAAAGCTGCTACAAACATGGTTGAGCAAATGTCCTTTTTGTGTACTTGAGCCTCTTTTGGGTATATGCCTAGGAGTGGTATGGCTGGATCTTGAGGAAGCACTATTCCTAGTTGTCTGAGAAAGTGCCAGATTTATTTCCAGAGTGGTTGTACCAGTTTACATTCCCACCAGCAGTGGAGAAGGGTTCCCCTTTCTCCACAACCTCTCCAGCATGTGTTGTCCCTTGAGATTTTCATCTTGGCCATTCTGATGGGTGTAAGGTGAAATCTCAGGGTTGTTTTGATTTGCATTTCCCTAATGGCTAATGAGGTTGAGCGTTTCTTTAAGTGCTTCTCTGCCATTCGATATTCCTCTACAGAGAATTCTCTCTTTAGCTCTGTTCCCCATTTTTTAAGTGGATTACTTGGTTTATTGTTTTCAGCTTGTTTAGTTCTTTATATATATTGGATATGAGTCCTCTGTCAGATAAAGGGTTGGTGATGATTCTTTCCCAATCTGTAGGCAGTCGCTTTGTTTTGATGATGGTGTCCTTTGCCTTACAGAAGCTTTTCAATTTCATCAGGTCCCATTTATTGATTGTTGCTCTTAGAGCCTGTGCTGTTGGTGTTCTGTTCAGGAAGTTTTCTCCTGTACCAATGAGTTCTAGGGTATTCCCCACTTTTTTTTCTAGCCGATTTAATGTGTCTGGTTTTATGTTGAGGTCTTTGATACACTTGGACTTCAGTTTTGTGCAGGGTGATAAGTATGGATCTATTTTTATTTTTCTACATGTAGACATCCAGTTGGACCAGCACCATTTGTTGAAGATGCTATCTTTTTTTCCATTTTATGGTTTTGGCATCTTTGTCAAAAATCAGGTGTCCGTAAGTGTGTGGGTTTATTTCTGGGTCTTCTGTTCGATTCCATTGATCCACCATTCTGTTTCTATGCCAGTACCATGCAGTTTTTATAACTGTTGCTGTATAGTACAGCTTGAGATCAGGGATGGAGATACCTCCAGAAGATCTTTTATTGTAGAGGATTGTTTTAGCAATTCTCGGTTTCTTGTTATTCCATACGAAGTTGAGAATTTTTCTTTCCAGGTCTGTAAAGAATTGTGTTGGCAATTTGATGGGAATTGCATTAAATCTGTAGATTGCTTTTGGTAAGATGGCCATTTTTACTATGTTAATCCTGCCAAGCCATGAGCATGGGAGATCTTTCCATCTTCTCATATCTTCCTCTAATTCTTTCTTCAGAGACTTGAAATTTTTTTCATACAAGTCTTTGACTTCCTTGGTTAGGGTTACACCAAGGTACTTTATGTCATTTGTGGCTTTTGTGAATGGTGTTGTTTCTCTAATTTCATTCTCAGCCCTTTTGTCTTTTGTATACAGGAGTGCTACTGATTTTTTTGAGTTAATTTTGTATCTGGCCACTTTGCTGAAGGTGTTTATCAGCTGTAGGAGTTCCCTGGTATAGTTTTTGGGGTCACTCAGGTATACTATCATATCATCTGCAAATAGTGATAATTTGACTTCTTCCTTTCTCATCTGTATCCCCTTGATCTCCTTCAACTGTCTTATTGCTCTAGCAAGAACTTCCAGCACTATGTTGAAGAGATATGGAGAGAGTGGGCAGCCTTGTCTTGTCCCTGATTTCAGTGGGATTGCTTTAAGTTTCTCTCCATTCAGTTTGATGTTGGCTATAGGCTTGCTGTATATCACCTTTACTATGTTTAGATATGTGCCTTGTATCCCTGATCTCTCCAGTACTTTAAACATGAATGGATGTTGGATTTTGTCAAATGCTTTTTCAGCATCTAGGGAGATTATCATGTGGTTTTTTTCTTTCAGTTTGTTAATATGGTGGATCACATTGATGGATTTCCGTATATTGAACCACCCCTGCATACCTGGGATGAAGCCTACTTGGTCATAGTGGATAATATCTTTGATGTGTTCTTGGATTCGGGTTGCAAGTATTTTGTTAAGTATTTTTGCATCAATGTTCATAAGGGAGATTGGCCTGAAATTCTCTTTTTTGTTGAGTCTTTGTGAGGTTTAGGTACCAAGGTGATTGTGGCTTCATAGAATGAGTTTGGTAATGTTCCTTCTGTTTCTATTTTGTGGAATAGTTTGAAGAGAATTAGAGTTAGCTCTTCTTTGAAGGTCTGTTAGAATTCTGCGCTGAAGCCATCTGGTCCTGGGCTTTTTTTGGATGGGAGTCTTTTGATGACCACTTCTATTTCTTTGGGGGATATAGGACTATTTAATTGATTTACCTGGTCCTGATTCAGCTTTGGCAAGTCAAATCGATCAAGAAAATTGTCCATTTCATTTAGATTTTCAAATTTTGTGGCATATAGACTTTTGAAGTAAGTCCTAATGATTGTTTGGAATTCCTCAGTGTCTGTAGTTATGTCCCCCTTTTCATTTCTGATTTTGTTGATTTGGGTGATGTCTCTCTGCCTTTTAGTTAGCTTGGCTAAGTGTTTGTCGATCTTGTTGATTTTCTCAAAGAACCAGCTCTTGGTTTCATTGATTCTTTGAATTGTTTTATTTGTTTCTAATTGATTGATTTCAGCCCTGAGTTTGATTATTTCCAGCCGTCTACTCCTTTTTGGTGTGTCTGCTTCTTCTTTTTCTAGGGTTTTTAAGTCGGCCATTAAGTTGCTTGAATGAACTGTCTCGAATTTCTTCTTGAAGGCACTTATTTCTATGAACTTTCCTCTTAGCACTGCTTTCATTGTGTCCCACAAGTTTGGGTATGTTGTGTCTTCATTTTCATTGAGTTCTAGAAAGGCTTTAATTTCTTTCTTTATTTCCTCCCTGACCCAGCTGTCATTTAGTAACAAGTTGTTCAGTTTCCATGTGTGTGTAGGCTTTTTGCTATTTCTGTTGTTGTTGAAGTCCAGCTTTATTCCATGGTGATCAGACAGGATACAAGGGATTATTTCACTCTTCTTGTATCTGTTGAGGCTTGCTTTGTGACCAACTATATGGTCTATTTGGAGAAGGTTCCATGAGGTGCTGAGAAGAAGGTAAATTCTTTTGTTTTTGGGTGTAAAGTTCTGTAATGTCTGTTAGGTCCATTTGATTCATGACCTCTGTCAGAGACATTGTTTCTTCGTTTAATTTCTGTTTTGTTGACCTGTCGTTTGTTGAGAGTGGGGTGTTGAAGTCTCCCACTATTAATGTGTGGGGATCTATATGTGGTTTAAATTTTATCAATGTTTCTTTTACAAATGTGGGTGCTCTTGTATTTGGGGCATAGATGTTCAGGATTGTGATGTCTTCCTGGTGGAATTTTCCCTTGATGAGTATGAAGTGTCCTTCCTCATCTCTTTTTATTAATTTTGGTTGAAAGTCTATTTTATCAGATATTAGAATGGCTACTTCTGCTTGCTTCTTGGGTCCATTTGCTTGGAAAGTTGTCTTCCAACCTTTTACCCTCAGGTAATGTCTATCTTTGTGTCTTAGGTGTGTTTCTTGTATGCAACAGATTGCTGGGTTTTGTTTATGTATCCATTCTGTTAATCTGTGTCTTTTTACTGGAGAGTTGAGTCCATTGATGTTAAGAGAGATTAATGACCAGTGGCTGTTAGATCCTTTGATTTTGATGTTGGCTGTGTTCATAAGGTTGTGTGCTTGGTTGCTTTTTGTTTTGCTGTAGTAAGGTTAATTATTTCCTGTGTTTTCCTGACAGAAGCTAATTTTCTTGGGTTGTATTTTCCCTTCCAGTGTCTTCTGTAATGCTGGATTTGTGTGTAGGTATTGTTGAAATTTGTTTTTGTCATTGAATATCTTGTTTTCTCCGTCTATGAGGACTGAGAGCTTTGCAGGGTATAGTAGCCTGGGTTGACATCCGTGTTCTCTTAGGGTCTGCATGATATCTGTCCAGGCCCTTCTGGCTTTCATAGATTCTGTTGAAAAGTCAGGTGTGATTCCAATGGGTTTACCATTGTATGTTACTTGGCCTCTTTCCCTTGCAGCTTTTAGTATTTTTTCTTTGTTCTGTATACTTACTGTTTTGATTATTATGTGGCGGGAGGATTTTCTTTTCTGGTCAAATTTGTTGGGTGTTCTGTAGGCCTCATGTATCCTTATTGGCTTCTCCTTTAACTTGGGGAAATTTTCTTCAATGATTTTGTTGAAAATATTTTCTGGGCCTTGGAGAAGGGAGTCTTCTTTTTCCTCTATTCCTATTATTCTTAGGTTTTGTCTTTTCATATTGTCTTGGATTTCTTGGACGGTCTGTGTCAGGAATTTTTTGGATTTAACATTTTCTTTGACAGATACATCGATTTCTTCCATGGTATCTTCTACACCTGAGATTCTTTCTTCCATTTCTTGTATTTTGTTGGTTATGCTTACCTCTGTAGTTCCTGTTTTCTTCCCTAAATTCTTCCTTTCCATTATTTTCTCCATTTGTGTTTTCTTTAATTTTTCTAGTTCTATCTTCAGGTCTTGAGTTGTTTTGTTTACTTCCTTCACCTGTCTGCTTGTATTTTCCTCTTTTTCTTTTAGTTCCTTCAACTCTGTCTCTTTGATTTCTTTCAGTGATTTAATTATTTCTTCTCTGAAGGCCACAAGCTGTTTGGCTGCATCTTCCCGTATTTCTTCAAGGATGGCCCTAATCTGCTTGTCTTTATCTTCCTCCATTTCTTTACGGATAGCCATGATCTGTTTGGTTTTATCTTCCTCTAATTCTTTATGTATTTTATTTGTTTCCTCTATTATCCTCTTCATCAACATAGATGTAAGGTCATCTTCTTGATTTTCTATTATGCTGCATTGTTCAGGGCTGTTCACCTCTGGATGGCTGGTTTCTGGAGATGCCATATTGCTCTGTCTTTTGTTGGTTGAGCCTTTACGCTGACCTCTACCCATTGGGCTGATTTAGGTGTTGGCTGTTAGTTTCTGTGCTTCCTGGAGTCCTGAGGTAGGGAGTATCCCCTTGCCCGGAAGATGATTTTTCCTGAAGGAGTCCTTCTCTGCTTTTTGGTTATGGTCACTGTATGGTCAGTGTTTCTCCGGAGTTGCCACTGCTCACCTCAGGTTTATAGCCCTGTGTAGTAGCTGTGGTTTATGTTAGGCAGGAGGGGATCTCCTCTTACCCATAGAATTTCTCAAGACAGCTGCCCCACTGCTGGATTACTTGTTATAAATTTAGTGTGCTGCTGCTCACTAAATTTCCATGTACAGTCCTCTGGAAGAAACTGCTAATTCCCTAGCTGTGGGGTTTTCTCACAACAGGGAACCTCAGTCTGTTATCCTGGGGTGCACAGTTCTGTCCGGGAAAGGGGGAGGTGCACTCAACAAGTCTCTGGGCCAGAGGCTGATTGCTCTGCTCTGGACCTGGAGAATGTGCACCTAGGTTGAGTTGGCGCCTGGGGGCACTGTTCTGTTCTGTTGGCTGGGTGCCTCACTCTGGATCAGAAGCTGTGTGTCTCTGTCTGGGATGGCAGCTGCAGGCACTGCTCTGGTCCAGACGCTGTGGGTGCAGCCCTCTTGAAAAACCAGAGATTCCCACAGTTTTGACAGTCTAGCTAGGAATAACTGGTTGATCCTTGGCAGAGTATCTGAGGGCTGCTGTAATGGCTCTCTGGCTTTTGTAGGTCTGAGGATGCAGCTGTGTGTCCCAGTGCCCTAGGGGCACTCAATAATGGCGGCAGAGCACAGTGCTCCTGCTTGTACTAGAGTCTGCGTGAGTCCAGGAAGTGTTTTGGTGCTGGGTGTCCTAAGAGTTAGAGCTGCTGACCCCCTCCGCTGGGGGTTTCCTCCTGCCAGAGACACGCAGTCTTTGCTTTGGGGACCGCTGTTCTGTCTGGGGTGGTGAGTAGAACCCACAGGCACAGATGCCCACTTGTGGCTCCACTTTTCTGGCCGTTCGGAACCTTGGCGGCTCCCTAAACTGGGTAATTTTCCCTAGCCCGTTTCGGGGTGGGGATGTCAGCTGAGTGCTCTGAGATCAGAGCCGTTTCCCTCCCTGTGGGTTTGCACCTGCCAGTGAAATGCAGTCTTGATGCCTGGTGCCCTGGTGCCCTGGTGCTTACAGTTCTATCTGAGGCGGTGAAGCAGGCTCGCAGGCAGGGCTCCGTGCAGGCGCCTGGGTCCCGGCTTTGGGTCCAGGCTGGCTCTTGGGGCACCCGCGGAACCCGAGTCTTTTCCAGGGGATGTCTGGGTAACCTGAGGTCGGTCCCAATTGTTTCCTGCTCTGTGGGGTTATCTCTCGACTGGGAAATCCAGTCTGTGGTGTTGTGGGCCCACAGTTCAGTCTGGGACAGTGAGCAGATCACGCTGGCATGTAGCTCTGGGCTGGCAACCAAGCGCCTGGCAGAACCAGGATCTCTTCCATGGTTTAGCCTGGTGAGTTCAAGCTGATTGAATCCCTCACCGTGGGGTATCCTCTCACCTGTGAAACACACTCACTTGTGTTTTATGGCCGCGAGTTCTGATTGCTGGTCACTGTGACAATCCTGCTGTGCTGCTCCTCAGAATGAGAGTCCTCCTGGTGCCGCCATCTTGCCCCGCCTCTTCGCATATAGACTTTTGAAGTAAGTCCTAATAATTTTTTGGATTTCCGCAGTGTCTGTAGTTATGTCCCCCTTTTCATTTCTGATTTTGTTGATTTGGGTGGTGTCTCTCTGCCTTTTAGTTAACTTGGCTAAGGATTTGTCGATCTTGTTGATTTTCTCAAAGAACCAGCTCTTGGTTTCATTGATTCTTTGAATTGTTTTATTTGTTTCTAATTGATTGATTTCAGCCCTGAGTTTGATTATTTCCAGCCGTCTACTCCTTTTTGGTGTGTCTGCTTCTTCTTTTTCTAGGGTTTATAAGTGAGCCATTAAGTTGCTTGAATGAGCTGTCTTGAATTTTTTTCTTGAAGGCACTTAGTGCTATGAACTTTCCTCTTAGCACTGCTTTCATTGTGTCCCACAAGTTTGGGTATGCTGTGTCTTCATTTTCATTGAGTTCTAGGAAGACTTTAATTTCTTTCTTTATTTCTTCCCTGACCCAGCTGTCATTTAGTAACAAGTTGTTCAGTTTCCATGTGTGTGTAGGCTTTTTGCTATTTCTGTTGTTGTTGAGGTCCAGCTTTATTCCATGATGATCAGACAAGATACAAGGGGTTATTTCAATCTTCTTGTAACTGTTGAGGCTTGCTTTGTGACCAACTATATGGTCTATTTTGGAGAAGGTTCCATGAGGTGCTGAGAAGAAGGTAAATTCTTTTGTTTTTAGGTGTAAAGTTCTGTAATGTCTGTTAGGTCCAATTGATTCATGACCTCTGTTAGAGGCATTGTTTCTTTGTTTAATTTCTGTTTTGTTGACCTGTCCTTTGTTGAGAGTGGGGTGTTGAAGTCTCCTACTATTAATGTGTGGGGATCTATATGTGGTTTAAATTTTATCAATGTTTCTTTAACAAATGTGGGTGCTCTTGTATTTGGGTCATAGATGTTCAGGATTGTAATGTCTTCCTGGTGGAATTTTCCCTTGATGAGTATGAAGTGCCCTTCCCCATCTCTTTTCATTAGTTTTGGTTGAAAGTCTATTTTATCAGATATTAGAATGGCTACTCCTGCTTGCTTCTTCGGTCCATTTGCTTGGAAAGTCGTCTTCCAACCCTTTACCCTCAGGTAATGTTTATCTTTGTGCCTTAGGTGTGTTACTTGTACGCAACAGATTGCTGGGTTTTGTTTACGTATCCATTCTGTTAATCGGTGTCTTTTTATTAGAGAGTTGAGTCCATTGATGTTGAGAGAGATTAATGACCAGTAGCTGTTAGATCCTTTGATTTTGACGTTGGCTGTGTTCATAAGGTTGTGTGCTTGGTTGCTTTTTGTTTTACTGTAGTAAGGTTAATTATTTCCTGTGTTTTCTTGAATGTAGCTAGTTTTCTTGGGTTGTATTTTCCCTTCTAGTGTCTTCTGTAATGCTGGATTTGTGGGTAGGTATTGTTGAATTTTGTTTTTGTCATTGAATAGCATGATTCCTCTGTCTATGAGGACTGAGAGCTTTGCAGGGTATAGTAGCCTGGGCTGACATCTGTGTTCTCTTAGGGTCTGCATGATATCTGTCCAGGCCCTTCTGGCTTTCATAGTCTCTGTTGAAAAATCAGGTGTGATTCTAATGGGTTTGCCATTGTATGTTACTTGGCCTTTTTCCCTTGCAGCTTTTAGTATTTTTTCTTTGTTCTGTATACTTACTGTTTTGATTATTATGTGGTGAGAGGATTTTCTTTTCTGGTCAAATTTGTTGGGTGTTCTGTAGGTCTCATGCATTCTTATTGGCCTCTCCTTTAACTTGGGGAAATTTTCTTCAATGATTTTGTTGAAAGTATTTTCTTGGCCTTGGAGAAGGGAGTCTTCTTTTTCCTCTATACCTATTATTCTTAGGTTTTGTCCTTTCATATTGTCTTGGATTTCTTGGACGGTCTGTGTCAGCAGTTTTCTGGATTTAACATTTTCTTTGACAGATACATCGATTTCTTCCATTGTATCTTCTACACCTGAGATTCCTTCTTCCATTTCTTGTATTCTGTTGGTTATGCTTACCTCTGTAGTTCCTGTTTTCTTCCCTAAATTCTCCCTCTCCATTATTTCCTCCATTTGTGTTTTCTTTAATTTTTCCAGTTCTATCTTCAGGTCTTGAGTTGTTTTGTTTACTTCTTTCACCTGTCTGATTGTACTTTCCTTTTTTTCTTTTAGTTCCTTCAACTCTGTTTCTTTTATTTCATTCAGTGCTTTAAGCATTTCCTTTGTAAACACCATAAACTGTTTGGCTGCAACTTCCTCTATTTCTCTATGGATGACAATATTATGTTTGAGTTTATCTTCCTCTATGTCTTTATGTATCTTATTTTTTTCTCTGTTATCATCTTCATGAGCATAGTTGTTATGTCATCTTCTTGTATTTCAGTTATGCTGGGGTGTCTAGGGCTACTTGCCCTTGGGTAACTGGGTTCTGGAGATGCCATATTGCTCTGTCTTTTGTTGCTTGAGCTTTACACTGGCCGCTACCCATTGTGCTATCTTAGGTGTTTGGGGTTATTTTCTTGTGGTTCCTGGGGATCCTGTGGTGGAGAGAATCCCCTTGGCAGAAAGCTGGTTTTTCCTGAAGGAAGTCTTCTCAGCTTTTTGGGTATAGTCCCTGGATGGCTGGTGTTTTTTCAGGAGTTGCTGCTGCTCACCTCAGGGATAGAAACCTGAGTGGTAACTGTGGTATTTGTTAGTTGAGAGGGTTCTCCTCTCACCCAGGGAAGTCCTGAAGACAGCTACCCTGTTTCTGGGTTTCTTTCTCTAAATTTAATGATCAGCTGCTGTGACCCAGTTCTACATCTGGACGCGCAGCAACTGTTTGTGCCTGTGTGTAGAGCACAGCTGAGTGATGGCGGCTCGACCCCCCCCCCCCCCCCCAGTCTGCGAGACTTTTTCCAGGGAACGCTTGGGTGATTTAAGTCAGTACAGTTTCCTTCCTTCCTTGTGGATTCTCTGGAGACAGAGACTCCCAGTCTCTTTTTTGCCCTGGGGCGCACCACTCAGTCTCCACCAGCTAGCTAGCTGGTGCGCAGAAACTGCCTGTGTCTGCCTTTCCAGCATTTGGGAGCCTGGGCGTGTGCCTAAACTGGGTAATTTTCCCGAGACCTTTTCGGGGTGGGGGTGTCAGCTGAGTGCTCTGAGATCAGACCAGCCGTTTCCCTCCCTGTATGTTTGCACCGGACAGTGAAACGCAGTCTCTGGTGCCCTGGTGCCCACAGTTCTATCTGAGGCAGTGAATCAGGTGCGCAGGCAGGGCTCTGTGCAGGTGCCTGGGTCCCTGGCTCTGGCTCTGGGCTGGCTCCTGGGGTCCCCGCGGAACCCGAGTCTTTTCCAGGGGATGTCTGGGTGACCTAAGGTCGGTTCCAATCATTTCCTGCACCGTGGGGTTATCTCTCGACTGAAAATCCCAGTCTCTGATAGTGCGGTGCGCACGGTTCAGTCTGGGACCGTGACCAGAGACACTGGCGTGTGGCTCTGGGCTGGAGGCCAAGTGTCTGGTGGAACCAGGATCTCTTCTGCAGTTTAGCCGGGTGAGTTAAAGCTGATTGAATCGCCCACCATGGGGTATCCTCTCACCTGGGAAACACAATCGCCTATGTTTTATGTGTGCGAGTTCTGATTGCTGGTCACTGTGCCGATCCTGCTGTGCTGCTGGTCAGAATGAGAGTCCTCCTGGAACCGCCATCTTGCCCCCAAAATTATGAATTTTAAAATTCTTGCAATAGGATCCTAACTTGCATTAGGTTCTTACCTTAAAATTAAATTGCACACATGTATGTGTGTGTGTGTGTGTGTGTGTGTGTGTGTGTGTGTGTGCGTACAACTTGTGGAAGTCAGATCTCTACTTTACCTTGTGGATTCCAGGGATCAAACTCAGATTATCATTGCTTGGTGACAAGTTCTTTTATTTACTGAGCTATGTCTCTGATCCCTACAAATGAACAGTTTTTCTGAAAAAGAGATATTAGTTAGCTACAGCTGCCAACTTGACACAGCACAGAATCATTTGAGGAATTCTCAACTGGGGACCACCCAGAATAGAGTGGTCTGTGGTTAATGTCCTGGAAGAATTGTCTTGATTAATATTGATAATTGGTCTCTGTCCGCTGTGGGCAGAGACATCCCTAGGCTGGTGATCCTAGGTGGTATAAAAAAGATCACTGGGCAGAAAGCCAGAGAACAAGCCAGTAAGCAACGATATAACATGGTTCCAGCCTCTGTTCCTGCTCCAACTTGCCTCAATGATGGACTGTCACCTGGATGAATAAATCAAATGGCTCCTTCTTTTGTCACCAAGTTGCTTTTGTTCACAGTATCTATCACAACAAGAGAGAGCAAACAAAAACACCACACAAGGGCTATTTTGCTTAATGTCTATGGAACAAGAGAGATTAAAATGAAAAACAGGCTCCTTTGAAGGATGAGGTTTTTCTAGAGAGTGCAAGCATATCACTCATACACAAGGGAAAGAAAGAGATCCAAAAGAGTCTGGCTGTATTTTCTGTTTGGTTCATACCTCTAAATCAGAGAAAATTAGCTTACCTGGAGGGCTCAATCATATCAAGAAGACTCAGGAAATTCCCAGTTATATCATCAAACCTTTTCAGACCTTCTTGCCTCCCCATACTGCAAGTAACATATGGACTTCCTAGTTATTTGGGTTTATATTTTCTTTTTCAAAAGTTTATTAATTTATTCACTTTACATTCTGATCACAGCCCCCTCCCTCCCCCTTCTTCCTTTCATCTCTGTCTCATCCTCCTACTTTCTTCCCCCTTTCCCCCTCTCCATCTCAGAAAAGAGGAGCCCACACCCACCAACTCACCCCTACAATCAAGTTGTATCAGGGTTAAGTGCATCATCTTCCCTTGAAGCCAAACAAGGCAGCCCAGCTAGGGGAAAATGATCAAATAGCAGGCAACAGAGTCCATGTCAGATACAACCTCTGCTCCAATTGCTAGGGGATCCACATGAAGACCAAGTTGCCCATCAGTTACAGATGTGTTGCGGGCCTAGGTTCAGTCCATGCATGCTTTTTTGTTGGTGGTTCAAGCTCTGTAAGCCTACTTGGGGCTAGGTTAGTTTACTGTGTTGGTCTTCTTGGGGTGTCCTTGACCCCTCCAAGAACTTCTGTCCTTTCCCCCACTCTTCCACAAGACTCCTGAAGCTCCGCCTAATGTTTGGCTGTCTCAGCATCTGATTTGAACTGCTGCTGGGTTGAACCTCTCAGAGGACAGTTATGCTAGGCTCCTGTCTGCAAGCATAGCAGAGTATCATTAATAGTGTCAGGGGTTAGCTCTCTTCTATAGTGTGGGTCTCAGGTTGGAGTTGGGCCAGTTAATGTTTGGCCATTCCCTCAATCCTTGCTCCATCTTTATCCCTGCATATCTTGTAGGCAGGCTAAATTTTGAGTGGAAAGTTTTGTGGGTGGGTTGGTGTCCCTCTCCCTACACTGGAAGCTCTGCCAAGCAGAAGTTGGCCACTTCAGTCTCAATATTTCCTGCTACTGGGAGTCCCAGCTAGAGTCACCCACATATCTTCCCATGAGCCTACCCTGCTTGCTGGGGGTCTCCAGCTTGTTCCAGAGATGCCCCTCATCCCCAATCAGTTTCCCTTCTCTCTACAAGCCTTCTCACTTCTTACTCCACCTCTCCTCCCACCTGATCCCCACCTTTGTTCCTTTTCCCACCCCCTCTCCCAACCAGTCTTCTCTCTTCATCCACATTCGATGTCTAATTTATTTCCCCTTCTGAGGGAGACTCAAGTATCCTCCCTTTGGCTCTCTTTGTTACTTTGCTTCTCTGGGTCTGTGGACTGTAGAATGATACTGTACTATATGGCTAATATTCACTTATAAGTGAGTATATACCATATTAATCGTTCTGGGTCTGGGTTATCTTATTTTAGTTCTATCCATTTGCTGAAAATTACATGATTTCCTTGTTTGTAATATCTTAGTAGTATTCCATTTTGTAAATGTGCCACAATTTCTGTATTCATTCCTCAGTTGAGGGACACCTAGGTTGTTTCCAGAGTCTGGCTATTATGAACAAAGGTGCTATGAACATGGTTGAGCAGGTATCATTGTGGTATGGTGGAACATATTTTGGGTATATGCCTAGGAGTGGCATAAATAGATCATGAGGTAACACTATTTCAAATTTTCTGAGAAAGCACCAGGTTGATTTCCAAAGTGGTTGTGCAAGTTTACATTCCCACCAGCAATGGAGGAGGGTTCTTCTTTCTCCATATCCTCTCCAGCATGTGTCATCCCTTGAGTTTTGATCTTAGCCATTCAGGTGGGTGTAAGGTGAAATCTTAAGGTTGTTTTGATTTGCATTTCCCTGATGGCTAAGGATATTGAGCATTTCTTTTTTAATTTTTTATTAATTACACTTTATTCACTTTGTATCCCCCCTGTGGTTCCCTCCCTCCTCCAGTCCCAATCCCTCCCCTCCTCCACCCTCTGCATGCATGCCCCTCCCCAAGTCCACTGATAGGGGAGGTCTTCTTTTCCTTCCTCTGATCCTAGTCAATTAGGTCTCATCATGAGTGGCTGGAGTGTCTTCTTCTGTGGCCTGGTAATGCTGCTTCCCCCTTAGGGGAAGGTAATTAAAGAGCATTTCTTTAAGTGTTTCTTGGTCATTAGACAGTCTTCTGTTGAGAATTCTCATTTTAGCTCTGTACCCCATTTTTAAATTGGGTTATTTGGTTTGTTGGTGTTTAATTTCTTGAGTTCTTTATATATATTAGATAATAGCTCTCTCTCAGATGTAAGTTTGGTGAAGACTTTTTCCCAATGTGTAGCTTTTCAGTTTCATGAGGTCCCATTTATTGATTGTTGATCTTATTGCCTAAGTTGTTGGTGTTCTTTTCTGAAAGCTGTCTTTTAAAGCAATCAGTTCAAGGCTATCCCACACTTATTTCTTCTAATAGATTTAGTGTATCCAGTTTTATGTTGAGGCCTTTTATCCACTTGGACTTTAGTTTTGTGCAGGGTGATAAGTATGGATCTATTTTTGTTTTTCTACATGTAGACATGCAGTTAGACCAGCACCATTTGATGAAGATGCTTTTGTTTCCATTGTATGGTTTTGGCTCTTTTGTCAGAAATCAAGTGTCTGTAGGTGTGTGGGGTTATTTTTAAGTTTTTGGTTTAATTCCATTGATTAACCTGCTTGTTTTTATTGTAATACCAGGTGTTTTTATTATTACTATTGCTTTGTATTACAACATCTAATCAAGGATGGTGATACCTACAGAAGTTCTTTTATTCTACAGAATTGTTTTAGCTATCCTGGAGTTTTCATTTTTCCAAATGAAGCTGAAGCTTGCTTTTTCTAGAGCTGTAAAGAATTGTGTTGGAGCTTGGCATGGGTAATCTGTAATCTCAGCACTTCAGGAGGAGAGGCAGGTGAATCTCTGTGAATTTAAGCCTAGCATGGTCTACAAAGCAAGTTCAGGACAACCAAGACTACACAGTGGTACCTTGTCTTAAAAAATAAAAAGGAAAAGAAAGAAAAATAAGAAAAAATCACTGTGTTGGAATTTTGATGGGAGTTGCATTGAATATGGAGATTGCTTTTGGTAAAATGGCCATTTTTACTGTTATTTATTTTAATCCATGAGCATGAGAGATCTTTTCATCCTCTGATATCTTCTTCAGTTTCTTTCTTTAGAGACTTGAAGTTTTTGTCATACAGGTCTTTCACTTGCTTGGTTAGAGTTACACCAAGATATTTTATAATGCTTTTGGCTATTATGAAAGGTGTTGTTTACTTAATTTCTTTCTCAGCCTGTTTATCATTTGTATAAAAGAGGGCTACCGATTTTTTAGAGTTAATTTTGTATCCTGTCACTCTGCTGAATGTGTTTATCACCAGTAGGAATTCTCTAGTAGAGTTTTGGGGCCATTTACCTATACAGTCATATCACCTGTGAATAGAGACACTGTGACCTTTTCCTTTCTAACTTGTATTTTCTTGATCTCCTTTAATTGTCTTTTTGAAATAGCTAGAACTTCAAGTACTATGTTGAATAGATATGGAGAGAGTGGACAGCCTTGTCTTTTCTCAGATTTTAGTGGAATTGCTTTAAGTTTCTCTCCATTTAATTTGATGTTGTCTATCAGCTTGCTCTATACTGACTTTATTATGGTTAGGTATGGGCCTTGTATCCATGGTCTCTCCAAGACTTTTAACATGAGGTATGTTGGGTTTTAGCAAAGACTTTTTCAGCATATGATGAGATGATCATGTGGGTTTTTTTCCTTCAGTTCTCTCTCTCTCTCTCTCTCTATATATATATATATATATATATATATATATATATATGATTACATCAATGGATTTCTTTTTGTTCCTTTTCTATTATTATCATTTATAATAATTTATTCAATTTGTATCTTGGCCATGTCCCCCTCCTTTGTCTCATCCCAATTCCACCCTTCCTCCTTTTCCTCCTTCTATGCCTCCTCCTAGTCCACTGATATGGGAGGTTCTCCTCCCCTTTTAATTGATCCTTGTCTATCAGGTCTCATCAGGACTGGTGGCATTGTCTTCCTTTTCGGACTGGCAAGGCCGCTCACCTCAGAGGGAGGTGATAAGAGAGCCTGCCACTGAGTTCATGCCAGAAAGAGTCCCTGCTCCCTTTACTAGGGAACCCACTTGCAGACTGAGTCTATGGGCTACATCTGAGCTAGGGTTTTAGGTCCTCTCCATACATTGTCCTTGGTTGGGGTATCATTGTCTTCAGGGCCCCCAGGGCTCAGTTTTTATGGCTCTATTGGTCTCCTTTTGGAGCTCCTGTACCCTCCAGGTCTTTCTATCTCCCCCTTATTCCATAAGATTCCCTGCACTCTGCCCAAAGTTTGGTTATGAGTCTCAGCTTATTGGGTCCATTTGTTTGGAAAACCTTTTTCTGGCCTTTTACTCTGATGTAATCTCTATCTATTTTTTTTCCTGAGTTGTGTTTTTTTTTTTTTTTTTTTTGTATGCAATAGAATGATGTATCCTGTCTTTCCATCCATTCTGTTATCCTGTCCCCAGTTTTATTGGGGAATTGATGCTGACAGATAGTAATGACCAATGATTTTTGATTACTGTAATTTTGATGTTGCCATTGGTAGTGTGTGTGTGTGTGTGTGTGTGTGTGTGTGTGTGATTCCCTTCTTTAGGTTTTGCTTATGTGAAATTACTTATTTCCTTTGTTTTCTTGGGTGTAGTTACCCACCTTATTTAGGAGTTTTCCATTTAGTATCCTCTGTAGAGCTGGGTTAGTGAAAAAATGTAAAACTGATTTTACCATGGAATACCTTGTTTTCTCCATCTATCATGATTGAAAGTTTTGTTGGATATAATGGTCTTGTCAGAGATCCGTGGTCTCTTAGGGTTTGCATGTTATGTGGCCAGTCCCTTTTAGCTTTTAAAGTCTCTGTTGAGAATTCTGGTGTAATTCTTCTAGGTCTTCTTTTATATGTTACCTGACCTTTATCTCTTATGGCTTTTAATATTATTTTTTTGTTTGTTTTTCACATTTAGTATTTTGATTATTATGTGGTAGGAGGATTTTCTTTTTTGGTCCAATCTATTTGGTGTTCTGTAAGGTTCTTGTACGTTTATAGGAATCTCTTTCTTTAGTTTAGGAAAATTTCCTTCTATGATTTTGTTAAAGATATTTCCTGGGCCTTTGAGCAGGGAATCGCCTCCTTTTTACATTCCTATTATTTTTTATTTTTTCATTGTCTCCCAACTTTCTTGGATATTTTGTGTTAGAAACTTTTTAGATTAAGCATTTTATTTGACTAATATATCAATATCTTCTTTTGTATCTTTGATGCCTGAGAGTCTCTGGAAATGCTTGGGTCTGTAGTTCCTTTTCTCCTTTCTAGGTTTTTCCATCTCCAGGACTGCCTGAGTTTGTGCTTTCCTTATTGCTTCTATTTCCATTTTACCAAATTAAACAGTTTTATTGATTTTCTTTGCTTGTTTGTTTGCATTTTCCTGTATTTCTGTAAGGGATTTAATAATTCCCTTCATCCGTTTGATTATATATATATATATATATATATATATATATATATATATATATATATTTATTTATTTATTTCTGTAAGGGAGTTATTAATTTCCTCTTTAAATGCTTCTATCATCTTCATAAGAATAAATTTAAGGGTCGGGATAATATGGCAGTGCCAGGAGAATACTATGTCTGAGGAGCAGGGCAACATTTTCCATACAGTGACCAAGAGCCTGAACTCTGAGCCCTAAAATAACAGCGATCCTGTTTCCCAGGTGAGAGGAAACACCCACAGCAGGGGAATCAGTCAGGTCCATGCTCAGGCCACCCAGCCAGAACCAGGAAGAGATCCCGGGTCACTCAGGCACTCGGTCGCCGGACCAGAGCCACAAGCTTACCTGTCCTGATCACCTTCCCAGGCTGAACAGTGAGCACAAAAACCACAAATCCCACAGGGAAGGAAGGAACTGGTACTGACTTTGGTCACCCAGTCTTTCCCTGGAAAAAGTCTCGCAGAATGGAGGGTACAAGCCACCATCACTGAACGGGGCTCCAGCTGTAAGCACAGATAGCCACTGTGCGCCAGCTCTCTGGCACAGACAGAGCTGTGTGCTCCAGGGCAACAGAGACTAATAGTCCCAGTCGGAAGAAAACCTCACAGGGAACGAAGCAAAGGGGACAGACTTAGGCCACCCAGTATATCCCTGGAATAAGTACCGCAGACCAGCCCAACCCAGGGACCTGCTGTGCACCAGATAGCTTGCTGTTACCAGGAGAGTGGTACCCACCCGCCACAGATTACTGCTTGGATACTAAGGCACAGAGCCCCAACTTCAGACCTACTAAAGCCCGGAATCCCCGAGATCAATCCCCAGATACTGCTCCAAGGGGCAACCAGTTATCCCTAACAAAACTGACCAAACCATGGGACACACAGGTTACAGCAGCAGCTCACTAAATTTACAGCAAGAAACCCAGAAGCAGGGAAGCTGTCTCCAGGACTTCTCTGGGTGGGAGGAGAGCCCTCTTGACTAACGAGGACCACAGTTACCACTCAGGTCTCTATGCCTGAGGTGAGCAGCAGCAACTCCTGAAAAAACACCAGCCATCCAGAGACTATACCCAAAATGCTGAGAAGACTTCCTTCAGGAAAAACCATCTTTCTGCAAAGGGGATAATCTCCACCACAGAATTCCAGGAACCACCAGAAACTAACCCCGAAGACCTACGATAGCCCAATGGGTAGAGGCCGGCGTAAAAGCTCAACCAACAAAAGACAGAGCAATATGGCATCTCCAGAACCCAGTTATCTAGGGGCAAGTAGCCCTGGACACCCCAGCATAATTGAAATCCAAGAAGATTACCTAACATCTATGATCATGAAGAGGATAACAGAGGAAACAAATAAAGTACGTAAAGACCTAGAGGAAGATAAACTCAAACAGATTATGGCCATCCATAAAGAATTAGAGGAAGAGAAAAACAAACAGATTATGGCCATCCATAAAGAAATACAAGAAGTTGCTGCCAAACAGTTTGTGGCCTTTAGAGAGGAAATGCTTACATCACTGAATGAAATAAAAGAAACAGAGGATTATTCAAACAAACAGCTGAAGGAATTGATGGAAAAACAGGAAAATACAGTCAGATAGGTGAAGGAAATCAACAAAACGGTTCAAGATCTGAAGAAAGAATTGGAAAAAAATAAAGAAAAAATGGAGGAAATTGTGGAGAGAAAGAACTTAGGGAATAAAACATGAACTACCGAGGCTAGCATACCCAATAGACTACAAGAGATGGAAGAAAGAATCTCAGGTGTGGAAGATACAATGGAAGAAATCGATGTATCTGTCAAAGAAAATGTTAAATCTAAAAAATTCCTGACACAAACCGTCCAAAAAATTCAAGACAACATAAAAAGACAAACCTAAGAATAATAGGAATAGAGGAAAAAGAAGATTCCCTGCTCCAAGGCCCAGAAAATATTTTCAAAAATATCATTGAAGAAAATTTCCCCAACTTAAAGGAGAGGCTAATAAGAATACAAGAGGCCTACAGAACACCCAATAAATTAGACTAGAAAAGAAAATCCTCTCACCACATAATAATCAAAACAGTAAGTATACAGCACAAAGAAAAAATACTAAAAGCTGCAAGGGAAAAAAGGCCAAGTAACATATAATGGTAAACCCATTAGAATCACACCTGACTTTTCAACAGAGACTATGAAAGCCTGAAGGGCCTGAAGAGATATCATACAGACCCTAAGAGAACACAGATGTCAGCCCAGGCTACTATAGCCCACAAAACTCTCAGTCCTCATAGACAGAGAAAACAAGATATTCAATGAAAAAAAAAATCAACAATACCTACCCACAAATCCAGCATTACAGAAGAAACTAGAAGGGAAAATACAACCCAAGAAAACTAACTACGTTCAAGAAAACACAGGAAATAATTAACCTCACTATAGTAAAACAAAAAGCAACGAAACACACAACCTTATGACCAAAGCCAACATCCATATCAAAGGATCTAATAGCCACTGGTCATTAATCTCTCTCAACATCAATGGAATCAATTCTCCAATAAAAAGACACAGACTAACAGAATGGATACATAAACAAAACCCAGCAATCTGTTGCATACAAGAAACACACCTAAGGCACAAAGATAGACATTACCTGAGGGTAAAGGGTTGGACGACGACTTTCCAAGCAAATGGATCCAAGAAGCAAGCAGGAGTAGTCATTCTAATATCTGATAAAATATTGTTTCAACCAAAATTAATAAAAAGAGATGGGGAAGGACATACTCATCAAGGGAAAATTCCACCAGGAAGACATCACAATCCTGAACATCTATGCCCCAAATACAAGGGCATCCACATTTGTAAAAGAAACATTGGTAAAATTTAAACTACATATAGATCCAAACATATTAATAGTGGGAGACTTTAACACCCCACTCTCAACAAAGGACAGGTCAACAAAACAGAAATAAAACAAAGAAACAATATCTCTAACAGAGGTCATGAATCAAATGGACCTAACAGACATTACAGAACTTTACACCCAAAAACAAAAGAATTTACCTTCTTCTCAGCACCTCATGGGACCTTCTCCAAAATCTACCATATAGTTGGTCACAAAGTGAGCCTCAACAGATACAAGAAGATTGAAATAATCCCTTGTATCCTGTCTGATCACCATGGAATAAAGCTGGACCTCAACAACAACAGAAATAGCAAAAAGCCTACACACACGCGGAAACTGAACAACTTGCTACTAAATGACAGCAGGGTCAGGGAAGAAAGTAAAGTCTTCCTAGAACTCAATGAAAATGAAAACACAACATACCAAAACTTGTGGGACACAATGAAAGCAGTGGTAAGAGGAAAGTTCATAGCACTAAGTGCCTTCAAGAAGAAATTCGAGACAGCTCATTCAAGCAACTTAATGGCTCACTTAAAAACCCTAGTAAAAGAAGAAGCAGACACACCAAAAAGGAGTAGACGGCTGGAAATAATCAAACTCAGGGCTGAAATCAATCAATTAGAAACAAGTAAAACAATTCAAAGAATCAATGAAACCAAGAGCTGGTTCTTTGAGAAAATCAATAAGATAGACAAATTCATAGCCAAGCTAACTAAAAGGCAGAGAGACACCACCCAAATCAACAAAATCAGAAATGAAAAGGGGGACATAACTACAGACACTGAGGAAATCCAAACAATCATTAGGACTTACTTCAAAAGTCTATATGCCACAAAATTTGAAAATCTAAATGAAATGGACAATTTTCTTGATTGATTCAACTTACCAAAGCTGAATCAGGACCAAGGAAGTCAATTAAATAGTCCTATATCTCCCAAGGAAATAGAAGCAGTCATCGAAAGTCTCCCATCCAAAAAAATCCCAGGACCAGATGGTTTCAGTGCAGAATTCTACCAGACCTTCAAAGAAGATCTAACTCCAGTTCTCTTCAAACTGTTCCACAAAATAAAAACAGAAGGAACATTAGCAAACTTATTCTATGAAGCCACAGTCACCTTCGTACATAAATCTCACAAAGACCCAACAAAGAAAGAGAATTTCAGGCCAATTTCCCTTATGAACATTGATGCAAAAATACTAAACAAAATACTTACAAACCGAATCCAAGAACACATCAAAGATATCATCCACTATGACCAAGTAGGCTTCATCCCAAGTATGTAGGGGTGGTTCAATATACAGAAATCCATCAATATTAACAAACTGAAACAAAAAAACCCACATGATAATCTCCCTAGATGCTGAAAAAGAATTTGACAAAATCCAACATCCATTCAGGTTTAAAATATTGGAGAGATCAGGGTTACAAGGCACATATCTAAAAGTAGTAAAAACGATATACAGCAAGCCTATAGCCAACATCAAACTGAATGGAGAGAAACTTAAAGCAATTCCACTGAAATCAGGGACAAGACAAGGCTGCCTACTCTCTCCATATCTCTTCAACATAGTGCTGGAAGTCCTTGCTAGAGCAATAAGACAGTTGAAGGAGATCAAGGGGATACATATCGGAAATGAAGAAGTCAAATTATCAATATTTGCAGATGATATGATAGTATACCTGAGTGACCCCAAAAACTCTACCAGGGAACTCCTACAGCTGATAAATACGTTCAGCAAAGTGCCCGGATACAAAATTAACTCAAAAAAATCAGTAGCCCTCCTGTATACAAAAGACAAAAGGGCTGAGAAAGAAATTAGGAAAACAATACCCTTCACAATAGCCAGAAATGATAAAAAGTACCTTGGTGAAAAAAAAAATACCTTGGTGTAACCCTAACCAAGCAAGTCAAAGACTTGTATGAAAAAAAATTCAAGAATCTGAAGAAAGAATTAGAAGAATATATCAGAAGATGGAAAGAACTCCCATGCTAATGGCTTGGCAGGATTAACATAGAAAAAATGGCCATTTTACCAAAAGCAACCTACAGATTCAATGCAATTTCCATTAAATTACCAACACAATTCTTTATAGACCTGGAAAGAAAAATTCTCAAGTTCATATGGAATAACAAGAAACCCAGAATTGTTAAAACAATCCTCTACAAAGATCTCATGGAGGTATCTCCATCCCTGATCTTAAGCTGTACTATAGAGCAACAGTTATAAAAACTGCATGTTACTGGCTTAGAAACAGAATGGTGGATCAATGGACCCAAACAGAAGACACAGAAATAAACCCACACACTTACGGACACCTGATCTTTGACAAAGATGCCAAAACCATA
This sequence comes from Psammomys obesus, assembly GCF_907164565.1. NCBI lineage: Eukaryota > Metazoa > Chordata > Mammalia > Rodentia > Muridae > Psammomys > Psammomys obesus. Next base: position 530,275 of record NW_026590561.1, on the reverse strand, counting down.
CAATGGAAAAAAGAGCATCTTCAAAAATGGTGCTGGTCTAACTGGATGTCTACATGTAGAAAAATGCAAATAGATCCATATTTATCACCCTGCACAAAACTGAAGTCCAAGTGGATCAAAGACCTCAACATAAAACCGGACACATTAAATCAGTTAGAAGAAAAATTGCGGAATACCCTTGAAATCATTGGCACAGGAGACAACTTCCTGAACAGAACACCAACAGCACAGGCTCTAAGAGCAACAATCAATAAATGGGACCTCATGAAACTGAAAAGCTTCTGTAAAGCAAAGGACACCGTCATCAAAACAAAACTACTGCCTACAGATTGGGAAAGAATCTTCACCAACCCTTTATCTGACAGAGGGCTAATATCCAGTATATATAAAGAACTAAAGTAGCTGAAAAGCAACAAACCAAGTAATCCAATTAAAAAATTGGAACAAAACACACACACACACACACACACACACACACACACACACACACACAAATTGGGAACAGAGCTAAACAGAGAATTCTCTGTAGAGGAATATCGAATGGCAGAGAAACACTTAAAGAAAAGCTCAATGTCATTAGTCATTAAGGAAATGCAAATCAAAACGACCCTGAGCTTTTACCTTACACCCATCAGAATGGCTGAGATCAAAAAGTCAAGTGACAACACATGCTCGAGAGGTTTTGGAGAAAGGGGAACCCTCCTCCACTGCTGGTGGGAATGTAAACTTGTACAACCACTCTGGAAAGCAATCTAGTGCTTTCTCAGACAACTAGAAATAGCGCTTCCTGAAGATCCAGCCATACCACTCCTAGGCGTATACCCAAAAGAGGCTCAAGTACACAAAAAAGACATTTGCTCAACCATGTTTTAGCAGCTTTATTTGTAATAGCCAGAAGCTGGAAACAACCCAGATGCTCCTCAACTGAAGAATGGATGCAGAAATTGTGGTACATCTACACAATGGGGTATTACTCTGCAATGAAAAATATGGAAATCATTAAATTTGCAAGTATATGGTGGGAATTGAAAAGATCATCTTGAGTGAGCTGTCCCAGAAACAGAAAGACACACACGGTATATACTCACTCATATAGACATATAATATAGGATAAACCTACTAAAATCTGTACATCTAAAGAAACTAATCAAGAGAGAGGACCTTGACTAAAACGCTCAATCCTTATCCCGAAAGGCAAAGAGGATGGACATCAGAAGAAGAAAACAGGAAACATCCCAGGAACCTGCCACAGAGGGCCTCTGAAAGGTTCTGCCCTGCAGACTATCAAAGCAGATGCTGAGACTTATGGTCAAGTGTTGGGCAGAGTGCATGGAATCTTATGTAAGTAGTGGGAAATAGTAAGATCTGGAGAGGACAGGAGCTCCACAAGGAGAGCAACAGAACCAAAAAATTTGAACACAGGGGTCTTCTCAGAGACTCATACTCTAACCAAGTACCAGGCATGGAGATAATCTAGAACCCATGCACAGATGTAGCCCATGGCAGTTCAGTGTCCAAGTTGGTTCCACAGTAAGAGGAAGAGGGACTGTCTCTGACAGGAACTGATTGGCCTCCTATTTGATCACCTTCCCCTGAGGGGAGAGCAGCCTTACCAGGCCACAGAAGATGACAATGCAGCCACTCCTGATGTGATCTGCTAGACTAAGATCAGAAGAAAGAAGAGGAGGACCTCCCCTATCAGTGGACTTGCGGAGGGGCATGTGTGAAGAAGGGGGAGGGAGGGTGGGATTGGGCAAGGAGGAGGGAGGGGCTTATGGGGGGATACAAAGTGAATAAAGTGTAATCAATAAAATAAAAAAAGAAAAGAAAAAAAGAATAAATTTATGTTAGTTTTCTTGTGCTTCAGGTGTGTTAAGATATATGGGCTTGCTGTAGTTGTATAGCTGGGTTCTGGTGGTGCCTTATTGCCCTGGGTTTTGTTGAGCATATTTTCAAGATGGCCTTTAATCAACTGGTTTTCCCTCGAGTTGGCGTCCTGGTAGTCCCTGATAGCAGTAGGCCTCTGGTATTGCAGGTAGAGGTGACACTCCCTCTGGCTTCTGGCCTCTAGTAGTTTCTGCTAGCTTTCGGCCTCTGGCCTTGCAGGTAGAGCTTGGGTCAGGATAATGGTATATGGAAGGCATGGAGCTGGGAGAGATCTCACTACAGCTGGATTTGCCCGGAGGAACTGGAATGGCAAGGAATTGGGGAGGAGTCTCACCTGGTAGTCCCTGATGGCTGCTGGTTTCTGGGATTTCAGGTGTAGCTGGGGCCTGTGTAATGGTGGGTGGAAGGCCCTGGGAAGACTTTTAGGCTTATTTTTTAATGAAAATAAAACTGAGAGAATTTTTTCTTTCTTTACACATACTACAAATTTTTACTAGTCCTTAAAAATTAGTTATTGTGTTTGTGTGTGTGTGTGTGTGTGTGTGTGTGTGTGTGTGCATATTGCTACTCTTGTAGGTGTGTGCTTGAGTGTGGAGGACAGAGGTAGACATTGAGTGTCTTTCTCAATTGCTCTTCATCTTATTTTTTGAGGCAATGTATCTGCTTTCATTAATTATTTTATTTAATCACTTTACAGCCTGATTGCAGCCCCATCCCTTCTTTCCTCCCACCTTCACCCTTGCTCCTCCCCCATCTTCTCCATGGGTATCAACCTACGTGAGCCAAGGTGTCTTATTGAACCCAGAGCTCATCAATTTTGATACATTTACTGGCCAATATGCTCAAGGCATTCATCTATCTCCATTCCGGCAACATTTGGGTGTTCAGATCTCTATTACAGCACCTAACTTTATCTGTGCGTGCTGTGGATTCAAACTCAGGTCCTCAAGCTCACACTGTGAGCACCTTTACCCACTGTGCCATATTTCCGGCACTGAGTTACCTTTTTAAAAAGCGAAGGCCTCTTTATGATTTTAGGGATGGAATACTGGACCAATGAAATAATTTTAATTTTCACCTCCATTTTCTTTCTTTCTTTCTTTCTTTCTTTCTTTCTTTCTTTCTTTCTTTCTTTCTTCCTTCCTTCCTTCCTTCCTTCCTTCCTTCCTTCCTTCCTTCCTTCCTTCCTTCCTTCCTTCCTTTCTTTCTTTCTTTCTTTCTTTCTTTCTTTCTTTCTTTCTT
>NW_026590561.1:436119-527046 GCF_907164565.1 Psammomys obesus | reverse complement strand
TCTATCTATCTATCTATCTATCTATCTATCTATCTATCTATCTATCTATCTATCTATCTATCTATCTATGTATCTATCTCTGTTGGGATGGCTTCTGGCTTCATAGCACAGGCTACCTTCAAGTTCATACTTGTCCTCCCTAGCATTACAGGCGTACACTACCACAGGTGGCTATAAATATCATTTTATGTTTTGCTCCACCTGAAGGAGTGGATATGTTAATTAGCTTGATAATATGTGTATACTAAAGCACTGGGTCATATAACTTGCATTCACAGTTTTCAAATTGTCTCAATAATATTTATGAGATAAAGTGTGGTAACTGAATCTGTGCAAAATTATTATATCAAGGTAATCAGCAATGTTTCTTAAACATTTATGACTTCTTTGTATCAGGCAGCTTCAAACATTCTTCTTTTAAGTTCCTTGATAAATATTTAATGCTGTTTTTATTTTTTTCAAATTTAAGCTGCTCTATTATGATCCTGCAGAATAGAACGTACTCTTGTCAGGGCTGAGATGATCTCAGTCAGTAAAGTGCTTCTCCTGCAGGCATGGGGACCCACATTCCAGCCCCAGCATCCATGTAAAAAGTCAGGTGTGGTGTGCACAATTTTAATCCCTGTGTTGGGGAGATGGATCTCAATTTGAGTTGAGTGCTTGGATCTCAATTTCCAGCCAGAATAGTTTCAAGCCCCAGGTCTTAGTGATAATTGCTATCTTTCAAAAAGGTGAATGATGCCTTAGAAATAACATCCTAGCTTGCTCTTTTGCTTCCACGTGTGTGGGTGTATTTTCTTTTTAGTTTTTTTTCTTTTTAAATTAAGTTTATTTACTTTTCATACTAATGGCAACCCCCTTTCTTCTCTCGTCCTCTTTCGATCACTTTTCCCACATCCTTCCCCTTTCCATAACTTTTTCCCCAGAAAGAGAGAGCTCCCCTCTCCCATATCAAGTTTCCCTAACACATCAAGTTACATCTGGACTGAACATATCCTCGTCCACTGAGTCCTGGCAAGGCCGCCTTGCCAGGGCAAAGTGATCCAAAAGCAGGCAACAGAGTTAGAAATAGACACCACCACCACCACTCACTAGTCAACCCGCATAAAGACCAAGCTGTTCATCTCATCAGCTACATATGTGCAGGGTGCATAGGTCCAAACCATGCATGCTCCTTAGCTGATGTCTCAGTCTCCATAAGCTCCTCCGTGGGTCTCGGTTAGTTTTCTCTGTTGGTTCATGTCTCTTCCATGTTCTTCCATCCTTCCCCCCACACTTTCACAATCCTTCACAGCTCCATTCCATGCTTGCCTTCAAGTCTTAGCATCTGTCTCAATCTGCTTCTGCCTAACATTTAAGTTAGACTCTTGTCTGCAAGCATAGCAGAGTATCATTAATAGTGTCAGGGGCTGACTCTCTACTATGGGGTGGATATCAGGTCTGGCCAATCACTGGTTGGACATTTCCTTAATCTGTGTTCCCTCTTTATCCTTGCACTTCTGCAGGCAGGGTAATTTTTGGATCAAAGGTTTGGATCAAAGGGTGGGTTGTTGTTCCCCTCCCTTCACTAGGAGTCCTGCCTGACTAGAAGGTGGCCACTCCAGCCATATCCTCCCAGGAGCCTACCCTGTTGCAGGCCTCCAGCTTGTCAAAGAGATGTCCTCCCTCCGTTTCTCTTCTTGTTCCCAGCCCTCTAACCTTCCTTCCCCATTCTCCCCACATCTGATCACCACCCTTGTTCCCCTTGCTATTCCATTTCTTTCCCAGTTCCCTCACACCATTCATTTCCAATGTCTATTCTACTTTCCCTTCTGAGTGATATTCTAGTAAGCCTCCCTTGGACCCTTCTGGCTACTTTGTTTGTTTGGGTCTGTGCATTGTAAAATGGTTATCCTGCACTATATGGCTAATATCCACTTATAAGTGAGTATATACCATGTGTTTCTTTCTGGGTCTGGGATACCTCACTCAGGATGATCTTTTCTAGTTACCACCATTTGCCTGCAAATTTCATGATTTCCTTGTTTCTAATAGTAGTATTCCACTGTATAAATGTACCACAATTTCTGTATCCATTCCTCAGTTGAGGGACATCTAGGTTGTTTCCAGATTCTGGATATTCCAAGTAAAGCTGCTATGAACATGGTTGAGCAAGTGTCCTTGTTGTATGATGGAGCATCTTTTGGGTATTTTCCCAGGAGTGGTATAGCTTGGTCTTGAGGTGGAACCATTCATATAGGTATATTTTCTTGTGCACACATAATCTCGATTCCCATGCATACATGCACACAAACACAAACTCCTTCCCCCAAATGCACACATGTGCACATACAAAAGAATTTACTCCTAAGTATATTAGCTCTGATTACCCACCCTCCTTCTATCTCCTCTTTACCATAGCCCACTCTTCCACCCCTCCCCCACAAGTAATCACCATTCTACCTTTGGTGCACAAAATTAATATTTTTATTTTGTATGTGCCTTTCTGTGCCTGGCTTGTTTCACTTATCACAGTGTCCTCAAGTTCCATCAGTTTTACTGTGGATGGCAGGACTTGGTTTTTGTCAGTGGCTGCATGTTACTCTATTGTGAACATGCACCTGTGCGACACCCATTCATTCATTACTGAATATCCTGGTTCAATCCATATCTTGTCAATTTGGAATGAGTATACACTAAACACAGGCATGCAGGTGTCTCAATCTAAGATCTTGTTCATGTAGATACAAACCTACTAAGGGGTTGCATGATTGCTTCATGTTTTCTTTTTTGTTATAAACTTCTACACTGTTTTCCATGATGGCTGTATTAACTTGAATTACCATCAGTACTACACATGCATTCCCCTTTATCTGTATCTTTCTTAATTAATTTTGGTGTCAGGTGATACCCAGCTGTCGTTTCAATGTATGTTGCCCAGATAGTTAGTGATGGTGAGCACCTTTTCATGTACTATGTGTGCATGTTTAGAATGGCTTTCCATATCATTTACTTGGTTGTGAATTATATTTGTACCATGGAGATTAAGTTTTTGCTTAGTAAATACATGCAAATAATTTTTCCATTATATAGCCTGACTTCTTTAACTTAAAAAATCCGTTTTTATTTATTCATTTTTTAAATTTTTTTCTTCACAATATTTTTCATCATATATCCTGATTGAAGCCTCCTCCCTCAACTCCTGCAGTCCCACACTCCCTCCCTCTTCCCCCATCTCCTTCCCCTAGTCCACTGAAAGGGGGAGTTCTCCACTATTGCCATCTGCCCATAACTTGTTAAGTCTTATCAGGATTGCCTGGATTCTCTTCCTCAGTGGCCTGGCAAGCCACATCACCAGGGGCGAGTGATCAGAGAGCAGTCAACTGAAGTCATAATAGAGACAGTCCCTGATTCCCTCACTCAGAGATCCACATGGACACTGAGGTGCCAATCAGCTACATCTGAGCAGGGAGTCTAGGTCCTCTCCAAGCATGGTCCTCTGTTGGTGCATCAGTCTCTGCAGGACATTCTGGGCTCAGAAATTTTAGCTTTCTTGGTCTCCTTGAGGGGCTCTTGTCCCCTCCACGTCCCTCTAATCCCACCCCTCTATTCCTCCATAAGACTCCCTGAGCTCTGCCCAAAGTTTGGCCCTGAGTCTCAGCATCTGCTTTGATCTCCTGCCACCCCAGAAGCTGTAGTTGGTGGTGGGAGCACCCCCTCTGGGAACCCATGGGGCTCACACTGCAAGTGTGGCTTGCCTGCTCTCTGAGGCCTGCTTGTGCCCCGCTGGCTGAGGGCCCCATGTTGGTGGTCTGTTTTCTGTTTATGTTAATCAATAGTGTGCTGCCTAAAGAGGCTGTTCCTCCCTAACGGGGAGGGGGAGGGAAGGTAAAGGAGCCAGTCCTTGAGTTCATGACAGAAATAGATCCTATTCCCCTTACTAGGGTACCCACTTAGTAACTGAGTTACCATGGGCTACATCCAAGCAGGGGTTCTAGGTTATATCCATACATGGTCCTTGGTTGGAGAAACAGTCTCATGGAGGGCCCCTGTGCCCTGATATATTTTGTCCTTGTGGAGCTCCTGTCTTCTCTAGGTCGTACTAACTACCCTTTATTTCATATGATTCTCTGCACAAGGTTTGGTTATGAGTCTCTGCATCTGCTTTGATACACTGCTAGGTAGTCTTTCAGAGGCCCTCTGAGCTAGGCTTCTGTCCTGTTACTTGTTTTCTCCTTCCCTTATCCATCCCATTTGTCTTCCTAAGTGAGGATTGATCATCTTATTCCGGGTCCTCTTTCTTGTTTATCTTCTTTAGGTGCACATATTTTAGTATGTTTATCCTATTTTATAGTTCTATATAAGTGAGTATATACTGTGTGTGTCTTTCTGCTCATGGGGTATCTCACTCAGGATGATCTTTTGTAGATCCCACCATTTGCCTGCAAATTTCATGATTTCCTTGTTTTTAATTGCTGAGTAGTATTCCATTGTGTGAAAGTACCAGACTTTCTGTATCCATTCCTCCGTTGATGGACATCTGGGTTGTTTCCAGGTTCTGGATATTATGAATAAAGCTGCTACAAACATGGTTGAGCAAATGTCCTTGTTGTGTACTTGAGCTTCTTTTGGATATATGCCTAGGAGTGGTATAGCTGGATCTTGAGGAAGCACTATTCCTAATTGTCTGAGAAAGCACCAGATTGACTTCCAAAGTGGTTGTACAAGTTTAAATTCCCACCATCAATGGAGGAGGGTTCCTAATTCTCCACATCCTCTCCAGCATGTGTTGTCACTAGAGTTTTTAACCTTTGCCATTTTGATGGATGTAAGGTGATACTCAAGGTCTTTTTGATTTGCATCTCTCTGATGGCTAAGGATGCTCAGCATCTCTTTAGGTGTTTCTCTGACATTCTATATTCTTCTACAGAGAATTCTCTGTTTAGCTCAGTACCCCATTTTTTGATTGGATTGTTTGATTTATTGCTTTTTAACTTCTTTAGTTCTTTATATATTCTGGATATCAGCCCTCTGTCAGATATAGGGTTGGTGAATATCCTTTCCTAGTCTGTAGGCAGTCATTTGTTCTTATGACTATGTCTTTTGCTTTACAGAAGCTTTTCAGTTTCATGAGGTCCCATTTATTGATTGTTGCTCTTAGAGCCTGTGCTGTTCAGGAAGTTGTCTCTGCGCTAATGAGGTCGAGGCTCTTCCCCACTTTCTCTTCTAACAAGTTTAGTGTACCTGGTTTTATGTTGAGGTCTTTGATCCACTTGGACTTTAGTTTTGTGCAGGGTGATAAATATGGATCTATTTGCATTTTTCTACATGTAGACACCAGTTAGACCAGCACCATTTGTTGAAGATGCTGTCATTTTTTCCATTGTATGGATTTGACATTTTTGTCAAAAAATCCAGTGTCTATAAGTGTGTGGGTTTATTTGTGTGTCTTCTATTCGGTTCCATTGATCCACCTTTCTGCTTCTATACCAATACCGTACCGTTTTTATTACTATTGCTCTGTAGTACAGCTTAAGATCAGCAATGGAGATACCTCCAGATGATCTGTTGTTATACAGGATCATTTTGGAAATTCTGGGTTTTTGTTTCTCCATATGAAGTTGAGAATTTTTCTTTCAAGGTCTGTAAAGAATTGTGTTGGTATTTTGATGGGAACTACATTGATTCTGTAGATTGTTTTTGGCAGGATGGCCATTTTTACATTGTTAATCCTACCAGTCCATGAGCACGGGAGATCTTTCCATCTTCTGATATCTTCTTCAATTTCTTTCTTCAGAGACTTGAAGTTTTTTTCAAACAGGGCTTTCACCTGCTTGGTTAAAGTCACCCCAAGGTACTTTATGTTATTAGTGGCTATTGTGAAGGGTGTTGTTTCCCTGATTTCTCTTTTGGCCCTTTTGTCTTTGTTATACAGGAGGGCTTCTGCTTTTTTGAGTTAATTTTGTATCCAGCCACTGAATTTTTGGGGTCACTCAGGTATACTATCATATCATCAACATAGTGATATGTTGACTTCTTTCTTTTTGAACTGAATCCCCTTGATCTCCTTTAATTGTCTTATTGCTCTAGCAGGGAATTAAAGAACTATGTTGGAGAGATATGGAGAGAGTGGGTAGCCTTGCCTTGTCCCTGTTTTCAGTGGGATTGATGTAAGTTTCTCTTCATTGAGTTAGATGTTGGCTATAGGCTTGTATATTGCCTTTACTATGTTTAGGTATGTGCCTTGTATTCCTGATCTTCTAAGACTTTCAACATGAATGGATGTTGGAGTTTGTCAAATTCTTTTTCGGAAACTAAGGAGACAATCATGTGGTTTTTCTCTTTCAGTTTGTTTATATGGTGGATTACATTGATGGATTTCATATATTGTACCATACTTGCCTACCTGGGATGAAGCTTACTTGGCCATCGTGAACGATACCTTTTACGACTAAGGATCTTAAGTCCATTTTAGAAGCTTTTTTTCCCCCTTGTCACAAATTAAATTTTGTTACATTTATTGATTTATTCATTAATCAACTTTCAGGAATCAGTTCTTTTCTTCCATCATGTGGATTCTGAGGACAGAAATCAAGTCATCTTGATTGGGAACAATCAAGATTGGGAACAATCACCATTATCCACTGTACCATTTTATTGACCCCCGCTTGCTTTCCTAAGGGTAAGTTCTGAATGCTTTTTATATAGTCTGGAACACATCCTTTGTCAGTTTGCTACTTGCAAACATTTGCTCTTTGTGTTTGAGGCTTTCCATGTCTTCACTTTGCAGCAGCCCTTCCGTGTTCCATAAGAATGAAGGGACCCATTATAGCTCTTGCTCGTTCTGTTCTGAGAAGATTGGTGGTGACATTGGGCATGACAAAGCTTATTTTGTGAGTCTGTTTCCTACTTTATGAAACCACAGTGTGGGATGAGGATATTTTTGAGAATCTTTTCAGCCATAATAGTGAGTGATTTTGAGAGATCAGGAGAGTTCACCGAGCTAATGAACAGCAGGGATGGACAAGAACTCAAGCTGGCTTCCACCTCCTGGCTTCGTTTGCTATAGAACTCTTTCTACTTTGTAAAACCTAAATGTTTATTAGAGAGTACATTTACATGGTTCAAAATTCAAACAGGACAAAAAGTTTCTATATGAAAAACATGTCTTTCACCTGTTATTATTTCTTGTTCTCCTTCCCAAAGCCTTTGAATATATCTGGGAGAGAGGTTTTTTGGGTGTTGTGTATATATGTGTGCATTTTCTTTCTCTGCTTTTGTAAAGTGAATTATACTTGCAGCTTCTTACTTCTGATAGAAATTCAAATTATAACCATATCAGGATGCAGGCTTTTTTCTAGTATTAAGTTCGATTCTTTCGGTGGGGGTACTAAAAACTACTTACCTTTTCTTTTTTTTAAATTATTTTATTTTATTTTTATTAATTACAGTTTATTCACTTTGTATCCCAGCCGAGGGCCTTCCCTTTCCCCTCCCAGTCCTATCCTCCCTCCCTCTTCTTCTCCCATGCCCCTCTCCCAGTCCAATGATAGGGGAGCTCCTCCTCCCCTTCCATCTGACCCTAGTCTATCAGGTCTCATCAGGACTTGCTTCTTTGTCTTCCTCTGTGGACTGGCAAGGGTACTTCCCCTTCAGCTTGAGGTGAACAAAGAGCCAGCCCATGAGTTCATATCAGAGATGGTCCCTGTTCCTATTATTGGGGAACCCTGTTGGACACTGAGCTGCCATGGGCTACATCTGTTCAGGGGTTCTAACTTATCTCCATGTATGGTCCTTGTTTGGAGTATCAGTCTCAAAAAAGACCCCTGTGCCCAGACTTTTTGGTTCTGTGGCTCTCCTTGTGGAGCTCCTGTTCCCTTCTTTATTGCCCCCTTCTTTCATAAGATTCCCTACACTCTGCCAAAAGTTTGGCTATAAATCTCAGCATATGTTTGGATAATATGCTATGTAGTCTTTCAGAGGCCCTTTGTGGTAGGCTCCAGTCCTCTTCTGATGTCTGTCTCATTTGCCTTTCTGAACGAAGATTGAGCATCTTACCCAGGGTCCTCCTTCTTGATTAGCTTCCCTAGGTATACATATTTTAGTATGCTTATCCTATATTATATGTCTAGTATCCACTTATAAGTGAGTATATACCCTGTGTGTCTTTCTGTTTCTGGGATATCTCTCTCAAGATGATCTTTTCTAGATCCCACCATTTGCCTGCAAATTTCATGATTTCCTTGTTTTTAGTTGCTGAGTAGTATTCCATTGTGTAAATGTACCACAATTTCTGTGTTTATTCCTCAACTGAGGGACATCTGGGTTGTTCCCAGCTTCTGGCTATTATGAATAAAGCTGCTACGAACATGGTTGAGCAAATGTCCTTGTTGTGTACTTGAGCTTCTTTTGGGTATATGCCTAGGAGTGGTATAGCTGGATCTTGAGGAAGCACTATTCCTAGTTGTCTCAGAAAGCGCCAGATTGATTTCCAAAGTGGTTGTACAAGTTTACATTATACTCACCTTTTCTTATGAATTTTTTTACTCAAAGTGTTTCCTGTGTACTCCTGTCTAGTTGAGTTGCTGATATTATATATGCATAAGCAATGTAATTATTAGAAGATTTCACTTTGTAACATGTGACCATTTTCTTGTACTTTGATGTGGGTCTTTTGTATTTTCTCATTGGTCTTTCTCCTAATAAATTGTGCCAAGTGGGTAAATTCATCTGTCTTTTAGTCTTTCTTGAATTTGGGTCCTAATCGCCACACACTTCTCTGGTGTTAAAAGAATTTTTCTCTTCTATCATATAGTTCTTTGCATATATTTACATATATTTAAATGTATTCAAAAGTCATGTTGGGGCCAACAACAGTTGTCAGGTTTGTATACCAAGTGCCTTTATTGATGGCCTATCTTCTTTGCCTCAGAGTAATTTTCAAATACATTGAAATATATGTATTACATATATTACATAAGTGTGGAAGGAGGGGAACAAATCTCACAAGTTTTCTGTAAGCTTTACACGTGCACTGCAGCATGTTCACACCCAGTATTGTGTATACACACACACACACACACACACACGCGCGCGCGCGCGCACACACACACACACACACACACACACATACACTAAAAATAGAAAGTTATCGTGGTTTGGCATGAAACCAAGCACATTATTCCTGAAAGCAAGGCACTTGTCTTAACAACGTTGAATAACAGATTTTTTTGTATTTTCATTTGAGTTCTGACCAGTAAGATAGACTAAATTTCAAGACGTAGGATTTTCTACCTTTTAATTTTCTACTCTGTTGTGCTGACCTTCCTTTGTATGCAGGCTAAATATTCACATTTCCTTTTTCTTTGTGTATATGTGTTTTCTGAGCATGTGCTCATGTATGCCACAGTGTGTTCACCTGAGCATGTGTATGTGGAGGCCAGTTGTTCAGATGGTTTCTTCCTTTATTGCTCTCCACTTGGTGTTTCGAGACAAGGTCTCTTGCTGAACATTGAGCCCACTGATTTAGCTAGGCTGGTTGGTCAGGAAGCTCAGGCACCCTCCTGCCACTGCCTCCCCAGTGCAGGGATTATACAAAGATGAACTTTGGTCCTGGGTATCAAACTCAGATGTCCATGTTTTTATTTTTATTTTTTTTCCTGTGGAACCATCTCCCGAAACTTTCTCTGTGCTTCCACACCCTGTATAAAGTGCTGCTTGCCTTTATTACCATTTTACTTTCTCCTGGTTTTCTTCAACTTCTTTTCTTAAAAATTCACAGCATCTAGAAATTCTGAAAGGATTTTAAAGTGTCACCTAGATTCTCCCATTAACATTTTATTAGTCATGTTTTAGGAAAAAAAAAACACCCTGCTTATCTCTCTGTTTATCCACTTATACCTATGTGGATCCATCTTAGTTTTGATGCCTCTCAATGTAAATTGGATGCAATAATTTCTTCTAAATAATTCAGCTCCCATGTCATTAACTAGTGCTTACAGCTTATTCGTAGTATTTTTAAAATTTGAGCTAAACTTAATAGACAAAGAAATTGTATATCCAGTTGTTTTATGCTACATGAGTCATTGTGCAAGTCAAGTTCTTATAAAGGTAGAGTGTTGTTGCCATTTATTTGATTATTGCTGATTTACATATCTTCATTTTTATTATGTTTTTAAAACTTTTTCCCTTGTAACAAAGATACTGACTTTTAAAATAGTATTTTTATGTTTTGGAAACTTCACTCATTTATTCTTCCATCAGAGCTCTCCTTCCCAAACAGTATCACCTGTTGGATATCATAGGTGAGCCTATGGAGGACATTGCTTGTTCAAACCACAGTATTTAGCCACTGTTACTTCCCTCCGACTCCCCAGAACAAGCTATTGATTTTGCATTCATATACACGTATGTAATTTTTGTTGTATTTCTGAACTGTTTTTATTGGGAAAAGGAAATTTTCTAGGATGCCAAGACATGCCTACTTTAATGTATGAAGCTTTTGTTTTTTCAATCAATGGTAGCGCCTGCTGTGCACAGTTTCTTTGCCGACTGAGGAAGTGATTTAACCCATCTGCCTTCCATATAAACATGAACACTTCGGTTTGAGCCCCAGTACACGCATGCAGGTGCATGCTTCTGATATCAGTACTGGGGTGGTAGATACAAGCAATTCTCTGGGGCTCTCTGGTGACACACTTGAATCCATTTGGTGAGTTGTGTGCTAAAGAGAGTAAGGTGACAAACACACACACATATACACACATACGGACACACACACATAAACACAGATACAGACACACACACACATATACACAGATACAGACACACGCACTCACACACACATACACAGATACAGACACACACTCACACACACATATACACAGATACAGACACACACTCACACACATATAAGACACACACATATATACACAGATACAGACATACACACTCATACACACATATACACAGATACGGACACACACACTCACACACATACACAGATACAGACACACACACACATACACAGATACAGACACACACAACGTTCTATCTGTGTATATGTGTGTGTGAGTATGTGAGTGTGTAGGCACATGTTACTGCAGGTGACTATGCATACCTGAAGACAACATTAGATCCCCTAAATCTGGAGTTACGGAGAGTTGTGAGCAGCCCGATACGGGTGCTGGGAACTCATATCGTTGGGTGTGCACTTTTCACTGCTGAGCCATTTCTCCAGCCTCAGTGTATTCATTTTTAGATTCATCAGTGTTGCCAATGGTATCTATGGTGTGTTCCTCTGTTGGTCAGAATACCTGATTAAAAAGAAAAAAAACTACCATCTGTTGTTGAATATTTGAGTTGCTTCTAGTTCTTGGGTATTATAAACAAAGCACGTTTCATATATCCATATACATATATGGAGATATATGGAGATATATATGTATATGGATATATGAAACTGGGTATAAATGTACCTTCAATTTCATCACATTCTTTTTTAAAATAAACAAGGGTAGATGCTATATTGTGCTACAGTGCCAGTCAGTAGGGATACAATGTAAACACGAATGATTCTCTCAATACAAAGTAAATAACCTGTGACTAATATAAAAAATAAAAAAATGTAACTAAAAATATACTCATTTCTCTCCTCTTGATTCAAGACATGGTTCTGACATATCTAATAAAACCAAAATTTCTGAATAAAAAAAAGGTAAGGTGAATGGCTCCCAAAGAACAACAATTGAGGATGCTCTCTGGCTTTAGACTGCTCACATGCAACCTCCTTAAGTCCATGTGTATCTGCACATAAGTGTGCACACTCGTGTGCACACATACATACAAACACATATATAGATTTAATGTGCACATGAAAAATTAAACCTTTCTTTGTTGACACTTATACTTCATCCTTTCCGACTGCCACAGACAAATCAGTGATTGCAAATATGAGTTGTTTATGGGATTCTTGGATTAATTTCAGGTTTTCTACTTGTGGTAATTCATTGTGGGTAGGAATCACCTTCGGTTACCTGTTTAACCCTTACTTGGATGCTTGGAAACAAATGATCCCAATGATTATCTCTTGCCCTGGTCATTGCCATTGAGACACGCGGTTTTGTTTGCTCTCTGTAAAACTTCAGCTGGTTCATGATTGCTGATGTGTTTGCTCTTGACTGTCTTTTTCTTAGTACACCCTGGTTCACCTCTGACTATATTTCCATTCATTTCATACTCTGCAGTCTGAGGCTCCAATGTCTTTTTGTTCTGTCCCAAATGACCTTTAAAAGCTCTGTTTGTTTCTTCTTTCCCTGTTTGCACTTCTATGAAGAAAAGGCTAGAGATTCAACATTTCCACTTTATGTTGCACCACAAGTCAGTGCTTAGCAGCACTCAGGAACCCTATTATTTCTGGCAGAGTATCTGTGGTTTTTTTGCCACTTCTACCTAGAGTGACAAACTTTCTGTCAGATAGCTATCTAGTAAAGGGGCTTCATGGTTGACCTTAATGTCTGCAATCAGGGAATAACGTGCTTTTTTAAACAAAGTATTTAACACATCTATAGTAGTTATCATGCTGGATTTGGGTAACTTGGTCATCTAAATATTGCTATTGCCTGCCCATTTAACTGTGTGTGTGTAGAGCATGCTGATGGTGTGTTTGGTGTATGTATGTAGTCATGTGGGCGTGTGTACATGTGTATGTAAGTGCTTGCGGAGTTCAGCCAGCGGTAGACATTGGTTATCTTTATTTTCCACCTTTAAAAAGTATTTACTTTTATGGTATGGTTGTTTTGACTGTGTGTATCTGTATGCCACAAGCATGCAATGCTCACAGAAGACAGAATAGGATGTGAGCTACCAAGAAGGTGCTGGGAATCAAACCCAGGTTTTCTGAAAGAGCAGCCAGTGCTCTTAACTACTGAGCCATTGTTCCAGTCCTCTTATGTATGTATGTATGTATGTATGTATGTATGTATGTATGTATGTATGTGTGCATTATTTATTTATTCACTTGTTTATTTATATTTTAACAGGGTTTTCCACATAACCTGGAGCTCAGAAATTTTGTTACGCTGACTGGTCTGTGATCTCTAGGGATCTGTCTGTCTCTGACTCTCTAGAGCTGAGATATCAGGCACATGTCAAGGTATGTTATGTGGTACTGAGGATCCAAAGTCAAGTCCTCTTGCCTTCACAACAAGCACTTTACAGAATGGTAAAATGGTATACAGCACTTTATACCAAATACCATTACAGAATGCTATTTGGTATAAAGGCATATCTAGTGTGATGAGATATGCATTTAACATTTGGTCTGGTCTTCTGAGGTACATTCTTTTGAATTCACAAAAGAGGGCAAATATCATCATGTTTTGTATGTTTATGCACACAGACATACATATATACATTCATACACGCACACCTATATGTGTATCAAAATATCATCATGAGACTCAGTATTTTGCATAATTAATATAAACTACTGTAATGTTTTAAAAACAGAAAACACTTCCAATAAAGATACTTTACTTGTATCTCTTTGAAAATATTTGCCTGCTTTTAAAGGCCTCTCCTTTTTACTTTCTTTTTTTTTTTTTTAACCTTTCAGCCATTTAGTCTGTTGATCTGTGAGGACACTTTGCAAACGAACTAACTCCTAAAGATTTTGTCATTAAATAAGTACATTTGTGGCACTGTTTCAGGTTCCTGAATTTTTATGACAGACAAATAAATGGGAGCTTAACTCTCATTGCCTGTGGCCCTAATCTGATTAAATTAGTTCAGCCCCTGTGATCATAGCAGGGAGGTGCTTTTCTGCTTGGTGAGCAGCACTTACTGAAATGTAGGTGACATGTATGTACAGATTGAGTATCGGCAAGGAGCTACATGATTTTCCTGGGAATAGCTTAGTGAACTAGTGAAATTATTGACAAGAGCATGAATGACTCAAAGAGAGCTACATTACAGAAAATTTCCCCTCCCCCTGCTTGGCTGACAACTCATGAAAACTGCATTGCTTGAGCTCCCTGTGTGACTTGCAGATGAAGGCTGGCTAGGTCTGAAAGTCTTCTCTCACCAGCAATTGTTACAGTTTATAGAGCCGGGGAGAAGCCTTACAAACTTGTAAGCTTCATTTACTTCTTGGACCTTCTAAATTTCGTTTGTGTTTTGAATCCTATGAGTCTCCTGCCTCCTTCAAGGAGGGAATGTTTCAGTTGGAAGGAAATAACTAAATAACAAATGTTAAAGATTTTAGCTGCAAATATAGTAGTAGACATTTTAAAAAGTAAGGTGGAAGAGAACCAATTTTAAAGGATTGGGGATATGAGGCTCAGTGGTAGAATGCTTTGCTAGCATGTATAAGACCTTAAGATCAATCCCTAGCTCTGCAAAAACAACTTACCACTGTATTTTATTAAACCCGTTGCATCCAATGTATTATTTCATCACTGATGGTTATATTAAAATATTTTTTTTGCACAAATCCAAACTGTATCTTTATTAAAACACAGATTTGGAATTTACAGTTTATTAATTGAAGTAGAAGCAGTGCTCCCCTGGCTAATACTGTCAAGTGTGTCAGAGAGCATAGGCTGTGGTGAGATCAGTTTCATTGTACAAGCATTTTAACCTGTTGGTTGGATTTATTCCAAAATTGTTTTTTGAGGAAATTGGGAAATGGTTGTTTATTTTGTTTCTGTCTTGGTGTGTTGTTGGTATATAGGAGGTCTTACCCTATCAGTGGACTAAGGAAGAGGGGCAGGGGAGGAATTTGGAGGGAGGATGGCACCAGGAGATAAGGGAGGAGGCAACAATTGGGACAGAGAGTGAATAAATTGCAAATACTACTACTACTACTAACAACAGTAAAGAATCTTATAAAGTTAGTAGATATATTATGGCTGAAGACTCTGAACACTATGTTAAATACTTTGGCATCTTTTGTGTCAATAATAGCTCATAAAGGCAATGGAAATGTCATCAGAGATGTGTATAACGTTATTTCAAGATTGTACTCATGCTTGGACCAATACTGTTATACAGGCATCTCAGTGATTGCACCTGCCCTTTAATCCTATGTATCAAAAATGTGCACATGCATATCTCTGATATGTTTCTTTTATTTTTTTAATTTTATTTTTATCTTTTCAGTTACATTTTATTAACTCTGTATCCCAGCTGTATCCCGCTCCCTCATTCCCTCCCAATCCCACCCTCCCTCCCTCATCTCCACCGTGCCCCTTTCCAAGTCCACTGATTGGGGGGACCTCCTCCCCATTCATCCGATCCTGTTTTATCAGGTATCTTCAGGACTGGCTGCAAAGCCCTCCTCTGTGGCCTAACAGGACTGCTCCTCCCTTGAGGGGTGGGGAGGTCAAAGAGCCAGCCATTGAGTTCCTGTTAGAAATAGTCCTTGTTCCCCTCACTATGGGAAAACAATTGGTTACTGAGCTACCACAGGCTACATCTGAGCAGAAGTTCTAGGTTATATCCATACATGGTCCTTGGTTGAATCTCAGTCTCAGAAAAGACCCTGTGCCCAGATATATTTGGTCCTTGTGGAGCTCCTATCCTTTCCCCATCATACTAACTCCCCTTCTTTCAAATGATTCCCTGTACTCTGCTGAAGGTTTGGTCATGAGTCTTTGTATCTGCTTTGAAAACACTGCTAGTTAGAGTCTTTCAGATGCCCTCAGTAGACTCCTGTCATATGTTCAATGCACATCCCATCTGTCTTTCTAAATGAGGATTGATCATCTTACCCCATGTCCGCTCTCTTGATTATCTTTTTTAGGTGTATAGATTTCATTATGTTTATCATATCTTATAGGTCTATATAAGTGAGTATATACCGTGTTTGTCTTTCTCCTTCTGGGATATTTCACTCAGAATGATCTTTTCTAGATCCCACCATTTGCCTGCAAATTTCATGATTTCTTCCTTTTTGATTGCTGAGTAGTATTCCATTGTGTAAAAATACCACAATTTCTGTATCCATTCCTCTGTTGATGGACATCTGGGTTGTTTCCAGGTTCTGGATATTATGAATAAAGTGGCTACAAACATGAGCAAACTATTCCACAAAATAGAAACAGAAGGAACATTACCAAACTCATTCTATGAAGCGACAGTCACCCTGATACCTAAACCACACAAAGACCCAACAAAAAAGAACTTCAGACCTATCTCTCTTATGAACATTGATGCAAAAATACTCAATAAAATACTTGCAAACCGAATCCAAGAACACATCAAAGATATCATCCACCATGACCAAGTAGGCTTCATCCCAGGCATGCAAGGGTGGTTCAACATACGGAAATCCATCAATGTAATCTACCACATAAACAAACTGAAGGAGAAAAACCACATGATCATCTCCTTAGATGCTGTAAAAGCATTTGACAAAATCCAACACCCATTCATGTTTAAAGTCTTGGAGAGATCAGGGATACAAGGCACATACCTAAAGATAGTAAAGGGAATATACAGCAAGCCTATAGCCAACATCAAACTCAATGGAGAGAAACTTAAATCAATCCCACTGAAATCAGGGACAAGACAAGGCTGCCTACTCTCTCCATACCTCTTCAACATAGTACTTGAAGTCCTAGCCAGAGCAATAAGACAACTAAAGGAGATCAAGGGGATACAAATTGGAAAGGAAGAGGTCAAAGTGACACTATTTGCAGATGATATGATAGTATATATGAGCGACCCCAAAAATATTGAAATAGGAGGCGGGGCAAGATGGCAGCACCGGGAGGACTCTCATTCTGAGGAGCAGCACAGCAGGATTGGCACAGTGACCAGCAATCAGAACTCGCGGCCATAAAACACAAGTGGTTGTGTTTCTCAGGTGAGAGGATACCCCATGGTGGGGGATTCGATCAGCTTTAACTCACCCGGCTAAACCGCGGAAGAGATCCCGGTTCCGCCAGGTGCTTGGTCGCCAGCCCAGAGCTACACGCCAGCGCGATCTGGTCACGGTCCCAGACTGAACGGTGGGCCCACAACATCATAGACTGGATTTCACAGTCGAGAGATAACCCCACGGAGCAGGAAACTATTGGGACTGACCTCAGGTTACCCAGACATCCCCTGGAAAAGACTCGGGTTCCGCGGGTGCCCCAGGAGCCAGCCCGGACCCAGAGCCGGGACAAAGGCGCCTGCCTGCACAGAGCCCTGCCTGCGCGTGTGATTCGCCGCCTCAGATAGAACTGTGGGCACCAGGGCAACAGGGCACCAGACTGCGTGTCTCTGGCAGGAGGAAACCCCCAGCGGAGGGGGTCAGCAGCTCTAACGCTTAGGACACCCAGCACCAAAACACTTCCTGGACTCACGCAGACTCTATTGCAGGCAGAAGCGCTGTGCTCTGCCGCCATTGTTGCGTTCCCCTAGGGCACTGGGACACACAGCTGCATCCTTGGACCTGCAGGAGCCGAAGAGCCATTACAGCAGCCCTCAGATACTGTGCCAGGGATCGGCCAGTTGTCCCTGGCTGGACTGCCAAAACTGTAGGAATCCCTGATCCTTCAGGGGGGCTGCACCCACAGCGTCTGGACCAGAGTGGTGCCTACAGCCGCCATCCCAGACAGAGACACACAGCTTCTGGTCCAGAGTGAGGCACCCAGCCTCCAGACCAGAACAGTGCCCCCAGGCGCCAACTCAACCTAGGTGCACATTCTCCAGGTCCAGAGCAGAGCAATCAGCCTTTGGCCCAGAGACTTGCTGAGTGCACCTCCCACTTTCTCAGACAGAACTGTGCGTCCCAGGATAACAGACTGAGTTTCCCTGTTGGGAGAAAACCCCATAGCTAGGGAATCAGCAGTTTCTTCAAGAGGACTGTACATGGAAATTTAGTGAGCAGCAGCACACTAAATTTATAACAAGAAACCCAGCAGTGGGGCAGCTGTCTTGAGAAATTTTATGGGTAAGAGGAGATCCCCCCTGCCTAACATAGACCACAGCTACTACTCAGGGCTATAAACCTGAGGTGAGCAGTGGCATCTCCGGAGAAACACTGGCCATACAGTGACCATAACCAAAAAGCAGAGAAGGACTCCTTCAGGAAAAATCATCTTCCGGCCAAGGGGATACTCCCTACCTCAGGACTCCAGGAAGCACAGAAACTAACAGCCAAAACCTAAATCAGCCCAATGGGTAGAGGTCAGCGTAAAGGCTCAACCAACAAAAGACAGAGCAATATGGCATCTCCAGAAACCAGCCATCCAGGGGCGAACAGCCCTGAACAATGCAGCATAATAGAAAATCAAGAAGATGACCTTACATCTATGTTGATGAAGAGAATAATAGAGGAAACAGATAAAATACGTAAAGAATTAGAGGAAGATAAAACCAAACAGATCATGGCTATCCGTAAAGAAATGGAGGAAGATAAAGACAAGCAAATTAGGGCCATCCGTGAAGAAATACGGGAAGATGCAGCCAAACAGCTTGTGGCCTTCAGAGAAGAAATAATTAAATCACTGAAAGAAATCAAAGAGACAGAGTTGAAGGAACTAAAAGAAAAAGAGGAAAATACAAGCAGACAGGTGAAGGAAGTAAACAAAACAACTCAAGACCTGAAGATAGAACTAGAAAAATTAAAGAAAACACAAATGGAGGAAATAATGGAGAGGAAAAATTTAGGGAAGAAAACAGGAACTACAGAGGTAAGCATAACCAGCAGAATACAAGAAATGGAAGAAAGAATCTCAGGTGTAGAAGATACAATGGAAGAAATCGATGTATCTGTCAAAGAAAATGTTAAATCCAAAAAATTCCTGACACAGACCGTCCAAGAAATCCAAGACAATATGAAAAGACAAAACCTAAGAATAATAGGAATAGAGGAAAAAGAAGACTCCCTTCTCTAAGGCCCAGAAAATATTTTCAACAAAATCATTGAAGAAAATTTCCCCAAGTTAAAGGAGAAGCCAATAAGGATACATGAGGCCTACAGAACACCCAACAAATTTGACCAGAAAAGAAAATCCTCCCGCCACATAATAATCAAAACAGGAAGTATACAGAACAAAGAAAAAATACTAAAAGCTGCAAGGGAAAAAGGCCAAGTAACATATAATGGCAAACCCATTAGAATCACACCTGACTTTTCAACAGAAACTATGAAAGCCAGAAGGGCCTGGACAGATATCATGCAGACCCTAAGAGAACACAGATGTCAACCCAGGCTACTATACCCTGCAAAACTCTCAGTCCTCATAGACGGAGAAAACAAGATATTCAATGACAAAAACAAATTTCAACAATACCTACACACAAATCCAGCATTACAGAAGACACTGGAAGGGAAAATACAACCCAAGAAAATTAGCTTCTGTCAAGAAAACACAGGAAATAATTAACCTTACTACAGCAAAACAAAAAGCAACCAAGCACACAAACTTATGAACACAGCCAACATCAAAATCAAAGGATCTAACAGCCACTGGTCATTAATCTCTCTCAACATCAATGGACTCAACTCTCCAGTAAAAAGACACAGATTAACAGAATGGATACGTAAACAAAACCCAGCAATCTGTTGCATACAAGAAACACACCTAAGACACAAAGATAGACATTACCTGAGGGTAAATGGTTAGAAGATGACTTTCCAAGCAAATGGACCCAAGAAACAAGCAGGAGTAGCCATTCTAATATCTGATAAAATAGACTTTCAACCAAAATTAATAATCGAGATGAGGAAGGACACTTCATACTCATCAAGGGAAAATTCCACCAGGAAGACATCACAATCCTGAACATCTATGCCCCAAATACAAGAGCACCCACATTTGTAAAAGAAACATTGATAAAATTTAAACCACATATAGATCCCCACACATTAATAGTGGGAGACTTCAACACCCCACTCTCAACAAAGGACAGGTCAACAAAACAGAAATTAAACAAAGAAACAATATCTCTGACAGAGGTCATGAATCAAATGGACCTCACAGACATCTACAGAACTTTACACCCAAACACAAAAGAATTTACCTTCTTCTCAGCACCTCATGGAACCTTCTCCAAAATAGACCATATAGTTGGTCACAAAGCAAGCCTCAACAGATACAAGAAGAGTGAAATAATCCCTTGTATCCTGTCTGATCACCATGGAATAAAGCTGGACTTCAACAACAACAGAAATAGCAAAAAGCCTACACACTCATGGAAACTGAACAACTTGTTACTAAATGACAGCTGGGTCAGGGAAGAAATAAAGAAAGAAATTAAAGCCTTTCTAGAACTCAATGAAAATGAAGACACAACATACCCTAACTTGTGGGACACAATGAAAGCAGTGCTAAGAGGAAAGTTCATAGCACTAAGTGCCTTCAAGAAGAAATTCGAGACAGCTCATTCAAGCAACTTAATGGCCCACTTAAAAACCCTAGAAAAAGAAGAAGCAGACACACCAAAAAGGAGTAGACGGCTGGAAATAATCAAACTCAGGGCTGAAATCAATCAATTAGAAACAAATAAAACAATTCAAAGAATCAATGAAACCAAGAGCTGGTTCTTTGAGAAAATCAACAAGATAGACAAACCCTTAGCCAAGCTAACTAAAAGGCAGAGAGACACCACCCAAATCAACAAAATCAGAAATGAAAGGCGGGACATAACTACAGACACTGAGGAAATCCAAACAATCATTAGGATTTACTTCAAAAGTCTATATGCCACAAAATTTGAAAATCTAAATGAAATGGACAATTTTCTTGATCGATTTGACTCACCAAAGCTGAATCAGGACCAGGTAAATCAACTAAATAGTCCTATATCCCCCAAAGAAATAGAAGCAGTCATCAAAAGTCTCCCATCCAAAAAAAGCCCAGGACCAGATGGCTTCAGTGCAGAATTCTACCAGACCTTCAAAGAAGAGCTAACTCCAATTCTCTTCAAACTATTCCACAAAATAGAAACAGAAGGAACATTACCAAATTCATTCTATGAAGCCACAATCACCTTGGTACCTAAACCTCACAAAGACTCAACAAAGAAAGAGAATTTCAGGCCAATCTCCCTTATGAACATTGATGCAAAAATACTTAACAAAATACTTGCAAACCGGATCCAAGAACACATCAAAGATATTATCCACTATGACCAAGTAGGCTTCATCCCAGGTATGCAGGGGTGGTTCAATATACGGAAATCCATCAATGTGATCCACCATATTAACAAACTGAAAGAAAAAAACCACATGATAATCTCCCTAGATGCTGAAAAAGCATTTGACAAAATCCAACATCCATTCATGTTTAAAGTACTGGAGAGATCAGGGATACAAGGCACATATCTAAACATAGTAAAGGCGATATACAGCAAGCCTATAGCCAACATCAAACTGAACGGAGAGAAACTTAAAGCAATCCCTCTGAAATCAGGGACAAGACAAGGCTGCCCACTGTCTCCATATCTCTTCAACATAGTGCTGGAAGTCCTTGCTAGAGCAATAAGACAGTCAAAGGAGATCAAGGGGATACAGATGGGAAAAGAAGAAGTCAAATTATCACTATTTGCAGATGATATGATAGTATATATGAGTGACCCCAAAAACTCTACCAGGGAACTCCTACAGCTGATAAACACCTTCAGCAAAGTGGCCGGATACAAAATTAACTCAAAAAAATCAGTAGCACTCCTGTATACAAAAGACAAAAGGGCTGAGAAAGAAATTAGAGAAACAACACCATTCACAATAGCCACAAATGACTTAAAGTACCTTGGTGTAACCCTAACCAAGCAAGTCAAAGACTTGTATGAAAAAAATTTCAAGTCTCTGAAGAAAGAATTAGAGGAAGATATGAGAAGATGGAAAGATCTCCCATGCTCATGGCTTGGCAGGATTAACATAGTAAAAATGGCCATCTTACCAAAAGCAATCTACAGATTTAATGCAATTCCCATCAAATTGCCAACACAATTCTTTACAGACCTGGAAAGAAAAATTCTCAACTTCGTATGGAATAACAAGAAACCGAGAATTGCTAAAACAATCCTCTACAATAAAAGATCTTCTGGAGGTATCTCCATCCCTGATCTCAAGCTGTACTATAGAGCAACAGTTATAAAAACTGCATGGTACTGGCATAGAAACAGAATGGTGGATCAATGGAATCGAACAGAAGACCCAGAAATAAACCCACACACTTACGGACACCTGATTTTTGACAAAGATGCCAAAACCATACAATGGAAAAAAGATACCATCTTTAACAAATGGTGCTGGTCCAACTGGATGTCTACATGTAGAAAAATGCAAATAGATCCATACTTATCACCCTGCACAAAACCGAAGTCCAAGTGGATCAAAGACCTCAACATAAAACCGGACACATTAAATCAGTTAGAAGAAAAATTGCGGAATACCCTTGAAATCATTGGCACAGGAGACAACTTCCTGAACAGAACACCAACAGCACAGGCTCTAAGAGCAACAATCAATAAATGGGACCTCATGAAACTGAACAGCTTCTGTAAAGCAAAGGACACCGTCATCAAAACAAAGCGACTGCCTACAGATTGGGAAAGAATCATCACCAACCCTCTATCTGACAGAGGACTCATATCCAATATATATAAAGAACTAAACAAGCTGAAAAGCAACAAACCAAGTAATCCACTTAAAAAATGGGAAACAGAGCTAAACAGAGAATTCTCTGCAGAGGAATATCGAATGGCAGAGAAGCACTTAAAGAAATGCTCAACCTCATTAGCCATTAGGGAAATGCAAATCAAAACAACCCTGAGATTTCACCTTACACCCATCAGAATGGCCAAGATGAAAATCTCAAGGGACAACACATGCTGGAGAGGTTGTGGAGAAAGGGGAACCCTTCTCCACTGCTGGTGGGAATGTAAACTGGTACAACCACTCTGGAAATCAATCTGGCGCTTTCTCAGACAACTAGGAATAGCGCTTCCTCAAGATCCAGCCATACCACTCCTAGGCATATACCCAAAAGAGGCGCAAGTACACAACAAGGACATTTGTTCAACCATGTTTGTAGCTGCTTTATTTGTAATAGCCAGAAGCTGGAAACAACCCAGATGCCCCTCAACTGAAGAATGGATGCAGAAACTGTGGTACATCTATACAATGGAGTATTACTCAGCAATGAAAAATAAGGAAATCATGAAATTTGCAGGTAAATGGTGGGACCTGGAAAGGATCATCCTCAGTGAGTTGACCCAGAAGCAAAAAGACACTCACGGTATATACTCACTCATATAAACATACAATATAGAATAAACCCACTAAAAGCTGTACATCTAAACAAACTAAGCAAAAGAGAGGACCCTAACTAAAATGTTCAATCCCCATCCTGAAAGGCAAAGAGGATGTACATCAGATGAAAACGAAAATAGGAAACAACCTCGGAACCTGCTACAGAGGGCCTCTGAAAGCCAGAAGAAAACAGGAAACAACCTTGAAACCTGCCAGGGAGGGCCTCTGAAAGCTTCTGCAGTATAGACTGTCAAAGCAGATGCTGAGCCTGATGGCCAACAGATGGGCAGAGTGAATGGAATTTTATGTAAGAAGTGGGAAATAGTAAGAGCTGGAGGGAACGGGAACTCTACAAGCAGAGCAACAGAACAAGATAATTTGAACACAGGGAACTTCCCAGAGACTCATACTCCAACCAAGGACTATTTGTGGAGATGACCTGGAACCACTGCACAGGTGTAGCCCATGGCAGTTCAGTGTCCAAGTGGGTTCCATAGTAATGGGAAGAGGGACTGCCTCTGACATAATCTGATTGGCCTGCTCGTTGATCACTTTCCCCTGAGGGGGGAGCAGCCTTACCAGGCCACAGTAGAGGACAATGCAGCCACTTTTGATGAGAACTGATAGACTAAGATCAGAAAGAAGGAGAGGAGGACCTCCCCTATCAGTGGACTTGGGGAGTGGCATGCATGCAGAAAGGGGAGGGAGGGTGGGATCGGCAGGGGAGGAGGGAGGGGCTCATGGGGGGATACAAAATGAATAAAGTGTAATTAATAAAAAAATAAAAGATTAAAAAAATATTGAAATATTTTAAATTTTTTCTTATAAAGTTCAAAAAATAAGTGAGGTTTAAAAAACAACACATCTCAACTCAGACCTGTCACATTTGGATAACTCAGTAGCCACCCATGGTTAGTGTTTACTATATAAGGTAGCACAGGTATAGACACATATCCAGTAAGTGTCGTTTTACTTTATTTATTTTTGACATAGGATTTTATATTGCCTAGACTGGCCTTGAACTTTCTCTGTAGTTGAGGCTGGCAGTGAAATCTTGAGTGTCTTGCTTCACTCCCAAGTGCTATTATTGCAGGCTTGTACCACCTCATCTTGTTTTATGATGTTGGAGATTGAACCTAGGACTTCATGAATGCCAGGCAAGCGACTTACCAGCTGAGCTCTAGATGCAGCCCCTTAATTAATTTTCTCTAATATTGGGCTTCTCAGGCACCCTACTATTGACATTTTAGGCAATCTTCCTCCTTTCCCCAGTGGAGGCTGTCCAGTTGCTTTGGATCCATGCAGCAGAGGATCGTACGTTAAAAGTTTGGTCCCTGGTGTGGCAGTTTTCAAAGTGATATAAGCCTTTTGACTGCGACAGGATCTTTTATTTACTAATTTTGTGTGACCCAAGGAGCTTCGATGCTAGACATTCACAATCATCAGAGATTGACTTGGGGCAATAGCTCCTAAGGTCATGGTCTCAGGCCAAAGAAAATCTGTGATATGGACTCTTGGGTGCATATGCAAAGAGGAAGCAGGTTTTTATTAAAGATGAGTACACAAAAGGGGGAAATTGAGAGAAAGTGGGAGAAACCAGAGAGCTGGGAGGAGTTTCTAATATTTACCTCCTTGTCTATATAGTGGACTGGGATGATTTCCTATCTGGAAGCTTCTTGCTAGAAGCCATCCTTAGGGTCACAATTATCTACATTAGAAGCAAAAATATGTGAAAGGACAATAGTTATTTTCATATGTCCGTTGAGGTTTTAGCGGGCAGTCAGCTTGCCACCACTGTCCCAGAGCCTTGTCCTTCATCTTTCCTGTCCAGTGTGGTTATCTTATACCCCACCATAGGCCTTCTTTTTCATCTTGCTCAGTGTTTGTGCTTTTTCAGCTTCCCCAGGGTTCCTCACTTTTCGGTGTTAAACACAACTCTTCCTTTGAATGCAGGAAACATACATGAGCAACTTGCAGTTTCACCATAGTCCTTTCCCCCTTAATATATACAGGGACCTTGCTCCTGTCTCAAGAGCTGGGGATTTGGGAGGTGTTGGGATCATGAGGACTATGACCTCCATGGGTTCATCCATGAATGGAGTCATCACTTAATGGGCTATGGGGAGGTAAGAAATATTGGAAAAATAGGTCAATAAGAACATTCTTTTTCACTCTCTCTTTTTTTCTATTTTCTATTTTTATTTTTTTAATATTAATCAAAGGTTATTTAATTTGTATCCCAGCTGTATTGCACTCCCTCATTCCCTCCCAATCCCACCCTCCCTCCCTCATCTCCTCCCTGTCTCTTTCCAAGTCCACTGCTAAGGGAGGTCCTTCTCCCTTTCTATCTGATCTTAGCTTATCAGATATCTTTAGTACTGGCTGCAGTGTCCTCCTTGTCTGTGGCCTGGCAAGGCTGTTCCTCCCTCAGGGGCAGGGGGACCTAAAGGAGCCTTCTTTAAAGGACCTATTTTATTCTTGTTCTTTCATTGTGGTGTCTCTTCACAAAAATAGAACAATGACTAAGACAGAGTTCTATTAATGGTAGCCAGGAATTGCAAACAACTTAGATTTTTATCAAGAATGGTAAAGAAAAGGTGGTACATTTACACAATGAACTATTACTCAGCTGTTAAAAAATGAAATCATGAAAGTCACAGGTAAATGGGTCAAACTTGAGAAAGATAGTACTGATTGAAACATTATAGATCCAGAAAGATAAATATGGTATATATTCACTTAAATGTGGGTATTAGCTGTTAAGTCAATGATAACCAAGCTACAGTACAGACAGAGAGCAGTTAGATATAGAGTAAGGGACTCAGGGGGCAAGGTGAAGTAAACTTCCTTGGGAAAGGGAAATGGAATACATAGTTTTAGATAAATGAAGAGAGGAAACTAGAGTGGGAGGATCAAACATGGAGGGGAAGAGGATACGGAGTGAAGGAGTGAGTACAGGGAGAAATAGCTATAGATAACACCAAGAGCTATTTTCAGGGTTGTATGGAAATCTAATACAGTAGAAACTTCCCACAGACATATATATATATATATATATATATATATATATATATATATATATGAAAGAAATCTAAACAGAATAACCAAATAATGGTGAAGGCAAAGCCCTAACTATATATCTCTTGTCACCCAATGAAGCTCCTAATACAAGGAATGGGTACACCTTAGCTAAAGGGGTCCCATGGTAACCCCCAAACAATCCAGGCCCTTGCCAAAGATATTGGTGGCTCTCTACAAACTTACAGCAAGACTCTATTGCTGAAAACAACACCCATATAACTCATTGAACACAAAGAAGTTTAGCTGGTATTTACCTAGAGCCTTCACCCATAATAACTAGTGTTCATGGTATTGGAAGGTAGTCTACATGCTAGCAGAGGAGAAAGGTAAATACCAAGCAACCTAGAAAACCTTGGATCTGTAAGGGTGATCTGCTTACAAGATCTATTCATGCAATAGAGTCACAAGCTTATGGAAGTCATTAACCAATATCTGATTTGACTTGAAGGCCCACTCCATTAGTTGGAACCACACCCCAAACTGCCTGGGTAGCCAAGACTGTGAGACTAGATAAGCCAGACACCTAGTGTCAAACTGAATGATATTGTTCTGCTAAAGGAACATAGCGATAAAGTGACTCCTAACAACAGTCTGCTCTACTCAAAGGTTAGTGCCTTGCTCAGCTATCATCTTAGTGCCTTGCCCATACATCATCAGAGACACTTCCTCCTGCAGCAGATGGGAATAAATATAGGCATCCATAGCCAGACATTATGCAGAGAGTGATAGATACTGGAACATTTACTAGGATGGCTCTATTAAATCCTTCCCCTTAGGGCTTGGGGAGCCCTGAGGAAGAGGAGTCAGAAAAAGTATAAGAGCCACAGAGGCTATATGACAAGACTTTCTCAACAAAACAGGACTCATGCAGTTATGAACTGATGGAGACTGAGACAGCATGCAAAGGGCCAGCAAGGATCTGTATTAGGTGGGGTTATAGATCTGAAAGGAGAAGTAGACACACATCCCCATCACTAAACAAGAAGCTATCTCCAACTGATAGCCACTTGCAAATGAAAACTAAGCTTTCTCTAAGGGAGTCTCACTGGGGAAATAAACCACTCTTAAGGGTAGGCCCCATGGCCAGCAGTAGATGGCCAGCAGAAAATGAATTCAGTGGAACCTTTGGTGATTTTTTTTGTCTCATAATGTTGTTAGGGCTTATTATTACCATTATTTAACTCACAACTCCTTTGTGTATATCTTATGCCTTTCAGTTTTTGGTTATTTCTTCATGTGTGAATGTATGTGGCTCTGAGTCTATATTCATCTCTTGAGCCTTTCTTGCCTTTTTTTTCCCTTCTGTTTACTTGTTTTGTCCTAGTATAATTTGTTTCTTTTGGTTTTATCTTATTTTATTGTTGTTACTTAGCTGACTCTTTGCTTTCTAATGAGAGAAAGCCAAGTTTTGAATCTGGATAAAAGGAGGAACTGGAAGGTGCTGGAAGAAGGGAACAGTAATCAGATCATATCCTATGGGGGGAAAAAATCTACTTTCAGTAAAAGGAATTGGTAGAAACGATATGTTCATTTTCATTTTGTTTATTTTTTATTATTGTTACATATATACATTTTTTAGTTCTTTGATAATTTTGTGCAACGTATTTTGATCATATTCATAACCCTCTCCTATCACCTTCCACGTCCTCTCTCTTCCCTACCCACCCAACTTACTTTTTTGATCCAGATATTTTGTTAAATATTAGCTTAAGAAGGAAAAATATCCACTATTTTATATGAAATTCACAGTTGCAGTATGAAATGTTTAGTTGTTGTACATATTGAATGTTTTTGTTAGTGCATGCATGCATGAACTTATGCATGGAAGACAGAGGTTGATAGTGAAATTCAGGAATCCATAATTATTACCTGACTGGGGTTACAGGCATGCATCATCACACTTAGTTGCTTTTACAGGTGCTAGGTATCTGACTCAAGTTCTCATGCTTGGATGGCAGGCACTTGACCACCTGACTCATCACCCCAGCATTTTATTTTTGTTATTTCCAGAAGAGTTTTCTCTTCAGTAAATTTCAGCAGATGGGGAATGTTTACATAATGTAATTGCTATTCATACTTTACCAAAGATGAGGTCATATATACTAACATATACACAGAGACCATGAAGTATAGTATTTCCTCTTAAATAGATCATTCAGATATAGAGATGAATAACTTGTAAATTTCAGCAGGTGGACTGGGGCCTATGACAGTATGTGGAGGACTTGGTATTGTTGTATATATGGAATAGAGAAATTTTTTCGGACATGAGAGTGGGAACAGTGTAAGGTACTTTGCCATGTAACGGATGTGTTTATAGAATAAGCAGTAAGGAAAGTATGAGAGATTATTCTGGCTAGAGATAGAGGACACACATTTTGATAAAATTAGGTTTACTTCCTTAGTTCACAATTAATAGAGCCAGTTTGTGTTGTGAGTAGTTATAGGTTAGATTGTTTTGCTCCTTTACTTTCGTGATAGGAATATATTAGTTCATGCTGTTAGTATTGGCACTCAGCCACATGACCTTTTTAGTACAATGTGATGTTTGCAGACACATTTGGAGAGGTGTGCAGTCACACAGCTGAGCTTGCTGACTCTCCGCCTTCAAATGTGCCCATCATAAATTAGCAATGCCAAAATAAATGGATCCATTATACATCAGCCAATCTTTTCCCTCACTTCCTTGAATGCTCAGACTTGTGTATGAGTCAATATTTATTGTTTTGAAGTTTTGAGATTACTTGTCACACTGCAGCAGCTGACGGATAGACTCCAGTGTCTGATTACTGATCTGTAACTCAGCCAATACGTGATTGTGTCTTTCATCCACAAACTAAATTTCACACTGCCCAGAGAACATGGTGAATGTCTTACTTTCGTTATCCATCGTTGACTAAAGAAGGAATATGCTAATAGAAGGGACGCCAGTGTACTTCCTGCAATATGGTAACAAAGTTGTAATTTGAGTGAGCCAAATAATCAAAACTGTAGACAAATTTTAATTCAAAACATGGCTGTTCTAGCAAGGCATTATATCCAAAGACCTTCTAGATCTATGTCATCCAGCTGGAACAGAGATACACCTTTAATTCCAGGAGACAGGAAAGCAGATTTCTAAGTTAAAGGGTAGCCTGGTATAGAGCAAGTTTCAGGTAAAGAAAAACTTAGGTCCAGGCTTAGTGGTACACGACTTTAATTCCAGCACTTAGGAGGCAGAAAAATATAAATCTTTGAGTTCTAGGCAATGTTGTTTCAGGCAGAGTCAATGAGTTGAGAGGTAGTGCAATGGAACTGAGTTCATGGTAGTTCAGTTCATGTAATTCAGAGGCAGTGTTGCTGAAAGAGTTTTACAGAGACAGGCTGAAGAGAGAACAAGCTAGACACAGATGAAGACATAATGAACCAGAGAATGAGAAGGATCCGGAAAATTAGAACATATTGCTAGAGTTACTTTGAAACCAAGCAGAACAATTCAGAGAGACGCCAGATTGAATCAGTCAGCTTGGAGAGGAATTTGAGCCAGATCATCCAAGTTGAATGAGACATAAAGAGTTCAGAAAGATCTAGAAAGGATCAGTTTATCAGCAGTAAGTGTCATAGGCTGGCAACATTCTAAACCTATGTTAGATTGTATGGAGTCTAGAAGTTTCTAGGATTTGACCTAGGTTAGAAGACAGGGGCAGTAAGCTTTCAAGAAGACAATTAAAATAGGAGAATAAAAGATACTTTAAGACAAAATAAGATATTTATTCATTTGTGTATTCATTTAACAATATTTAATGTTAAAAAGTTACAATGTATTCAGGCTGGGTAGATGATTTAGTCTGTAATAGCAACAGTACGGAGATGAATTCAGATACGCAACAACTGTGAAAAGCAGGGCATGGTGGCAAGCACTTGTAATCTTAGTGCTGGTAAGAAGGGACAGAGACAGACTATCTGAAGGTCATGCATTATTAAGTGTTCTCTCTTTCACATGTGCACATGTGTGTGTGAGCAACACTGCCAGGAACTCAAAGGACAGCAATTGAAAGCCACAATAACTATCTATCTGAAAATTGTAGCTGAGAATCTAAAGGCTTTTATGGACACTTTTGTAAGAATCAATAAAAATTATCAAACAAAACTCAATGGAAAAGGATGGGTAGATGGTTCAGCAAGTAAGAACACTTATACTGAGAACATGAAGAACTTAATTCAAGTCTCCAGCATCCACATGAAAAGAAAGGTATCTCTGCACATGTCTCTAACTTCTTCATTGTGTGGGGAGTCGTGAGGACATGTAGACCCCAAGAGTTTGTTAGCTAGTTATCTTCTGGTTTAGCGATACAGAGAGTGATAGAAGAGAAAATTCAATGTCTGTCTCTGGTGTTTGTATTCGTGCACATGGGTGAACACACCCATGTACTTATAAAGTACAAAAAATACACATACATCACATCTCCAATACATACATGCAAACTTCAATGTATTGATCTCTCCTGTGAGAGCTTTGCTTGTTCTCTTAGTGTGGAATGCCCCTATGATTTTTTTTTTTAACATGACAAATTATTCTCAATGCCTTTGTAGGGAAAGATCAAAGACAACAGAAAGGGAGGGAATTCAGGTACTCTCCAACTTCATTCTCATGAATGGAAGAATACAAAGACAGTTCTCCTTAAAAGGTGTACAAATTCTTAAGCTGAAGGTAGTTAAGCAATGGGTATGAGTTACTCATGGGAACAACTGAATTAGAGGCTGATCATTGCAGACCAGCCATGTAGGGCTGGGAAAGCAGGGCCAAACAGCTCCATAGTTTCCACCTTCTCTGGTAGCTCTTTCCAAAACGACAGTGTGCAGGCAAGACTGTTTCTTGTCTTCATTTCAGCTGGCTTTGAATTTGTGGCTGGTAATGCCTTGTTTAATGCATATCCCAGTGTGGCCGCCAATCTACTTTCATAAATAAGCCAAAATAATAGATTTCTAAAAATACCCCATGAGCTCAATTGCTTTCAGGCTGTTGGAGAAAGGCAGTGTTTCCTATAGAAAGTTGAGTGAGCTGAGTATTTTCAAAGCCCTGTCCTCAGCTGCTCTCATCAGTGTGCTGGCAGCCATCTGTGTTGTTCTGCTGCTTCCTTCCTGTTCTGTCCAAGGAAGTTGGAAATAAATGGTCAGGACCCAACAGTATCCATGATGTTAAAGAGAAGTGTAATAGAGACATCAATCTTTGGAAGAAGCTCTGACACAAAAGTGCTTCTTTTATTTATGCAGTCAATAGGTGTCTCTGCAGACAATGCGTGCATGAAGAAGGCTTTCTGCAGAAAGTGGAGAAGAAGATCAGTATTTCTTTTCAATGCCAGCAGTGAACATAATGAAATATTTTACAGGCATAAAGAAGTTCACTTTTGTGGTGATTTGACCCCTGAACAGAATGAGGAAACATCATGTCAGTTCAAACTGAGATCATCTTGTAGAGCAACCAGCACGAGCTAGGTGTGATGACACTCACCTTAATCCCACCACTTGGGAAGCTGAGGCAGGAGGATCACTGGTTCAAGGGCAGCTAGAGCTGAGTAGTGAGGTTGACAGACTGGGCTTCATAGGAAGAGTCTCTATTAGGAATGGAAGAGATGGCTCAATGGTTAAGAGCTATTGCTGCTCTTATAGAGGACTTAGGTTTGTTTCCCAGGACTCACATGATTATGGTGGCTCACAGATGTCTGTATCTTCAGTTCCAGGGTATTTAACGCTCTCTTATGTCCTCCTCTGGCAATGCACACACATAGTACACATATATAGATACAAAGGAAAAACAATTATGCACATAAAATGAAAACAAATCTTTAAAGTTTCTGTTTTTAGAAATAATTAATTAAATAGCAGGCTTGTATTTCCTGAAAATGTCATTGACAGTGTCATTGACAGTAAAGGGAAGACATGAAAGTTAAATGTCACATAAACCAAAGCATTTTGAGCCAGATATTCTGTATAGAGTTCTGGGAAATGTTATTAGGGAAGCTGGTGAAAGCTGACTATGAAGTGTATATCAGACAGTATGTCAGCATGAATTGTCTTCACCTTTATTACTGTGGTGCTATTAGTCAATAGACTATGGAATACTTAGGGACTTAAAGGTATGATGTCAACAATCCACTCTGCGTGTGTGGTGCACATTCCTATGCAGAAGAATATGTACGTGCGTGTGTGTGTGTGTGTGTGTGTGTGTGTGTGTGTGTGTGTGTGCACAGAAGGCCAGAAATTGCTGTCAGGTGTGTTCCTCTAGTGTTCTCCACCTTTTTTGAGACAGGACCACATGGATTTGGCTATGCTGGCAGGTGTGTCACCCCTGGGACACCCTCCCATTCCGACTGTTTCACCTCTCCCCAGGTCTGGGGTTACAACATGAAGTGTGTGGGTAGGCTATGTATTGAACATTTGAGAGGTGGAGCCTCACTGGAGGAAAGGTGGCACTGTGCCACTTCCCAGGCCCTGTGGAGAGTTTGAAGCCAGGACCCAATGGAATGTCATCAGCAACAACAGCAACAGCTGTTTTGACAAAGGGGTCCATTTCCCAGGAGGCCCAGTGGCTGCTTTGGTGACACGTGATTCTTGGATTCCTTGGGGGAACTAGGCATCTTGGCTGCAGGCCTGAGGAATGTGGTCCCTGATTTTCTGTACATATGTGGGCTGTCCCTAGCTGACCTCACTCCTTGCTTCTGCCACCCCATGAGGATTTTTAGCCTGACTCTATCCCTTGTCTACTCTATTTTTTTGACTGTACAGTTTGACTAGCTAGCTACTTGTTTCTGCTACCATGCCTCCCCATCATGAAGGACTGTACTGCTCAGATTGTGATCTAAAATAAAACCTTTCTCAAGTTACTTTTGTCAGATACTTTGTCATAGCAATGAGAAAAGTAACTAATGTGCCCACCATTTCACTACTCACATAATTTTCTTTTTAAATTTTAATCTTGAGGACAATCTTATTGGACTTTAAAAGAAAAACACCACAGGGTAGGCAAGCTGTAAATCTCAACCATTACTCAGAGAATAATGGGAGAAGCAAAGTGAATCAAAGGCCTCAATATAAAACCAGACACAATAAACCTGTTAGAAGAAAAAGTGGGGAAGTGTCTTGAATTCATTGGCACAGGAGACAACTTCCTGAACAGAACACCAATAGCTTAGTCTCTAAGATCAACAATTAATAAATGGAACTTCATGAAACTGAAAAACTTTGGTAAGGCAAATAATACTATCAATAGAATGAAACAACAGTCTACAGATTGGAAAAAGATCTTCACCAACCCTATAACCCCAAAAGGGCTAAATCCAAAATATATAATGAACTCAAGAACTCAAACACCAATAAACAAAATAACCCAATTAAAAAATGGGGACTAGAACTAAACAGAGGTTTCAACAGAGGAGTCTCGAATGGTTGAGAAGCACTTAAATGAATGCTCAACTTTCTTAGTCATCAGGAAAATGCAAATAAAAAAAGACTTTGAGATTCCATCTCACACCAGTCAGAATTGGTAAGATTAAATTCTCAAGCAACAACACTTTAAAAGAAAGGCTTCTTGCTGGTGAAGATGTGGAAAAAGGGGATCACTCCTCCATTACTGGCGAGAGTGTGAACTTGTATAACTACTTTGAAAATCAATCTGGAAGTTTTTTCAGAAAATTGGGAATAGCTCTGCCTCAAGACACAGCCAGGCCACTCCTGGGCATATACCCAAAAGATAATTCACCATACAACAAAAACATTTGCTCAACTATGTTCATGGTAGCATTATTTGTAATAGCTAGAAACTGGAAACAACTTAGATGTTCCCTAACCAAAGAATGGAAAAAATGTGGTACATTTTCACAATAGAATACTGCTCAGCTATTAAAAACAAAGAAATCATGAAATTTTCAGGCAAATGGGCAGAACTAGAAAAGATCATCCTGAGTGAGGTAACCAAGACCCGAAAAACACACATGGTATGTTCTCCCTTATAAGTGGGTTTTAGCCATTTAGTATGGGATAAGCATACTACAAGGCACACACCCAAAGAAGATAAGTAACATAAAGAATCCAAGGGAGGATGCATAAATCTCACCCAGAAGGGTAGTTAGAATAGACAGGGGTAGTGGCTGAAGAGAAGAAACAAGGTAAGAGAGGGAGAACAGAGAGTTAAGAGGGTGGATAGCAAACCTGGGGAGAGTGAGAACAAGAGAACAGAGGCCTGTAGAGAAAAGAGAAACTGAGGGTAGGGTATCTCTCCGACAAGTTGGAGACCTAAGTCAGGGTAGGCTCCTGGGAGAATATGAAGAAAATTCATATTAGCAGAGGCCATAGAGACTGAAGAGGACATCCACTAACTAGACTAGTCTCCTAGCAGGAACCCACAAAATCTTCAATATCAAATTTACCCTGCCTACAAGATGTGCAGGAATAAAGATAGAGCAAATAGTGCAGAGACTGAGCGAATGGCCAACCACTGAGCCTGGCCCCATCAAAGACCCACCCTGTGGAAGAGTGTCAACCCCTGACACTATGAATGATAGATACTCTGCTAAACTTGTAGACAGGAGCCTGACAGAGTTGTCCTCTGAAGGGCTCTACCCAGCAGCTGCTCAAAACAGATGTTGAGACTTACAGCCAAACATTAGGCAATGCATAAGGAGTTTTGTGGAAAAGTGGGAAGAATGAGAAAAGGATCTGGAGTTGACAGGAACTCTACAAGAAGACCAACAGAGCCAACTAACGAAGGCCCAGAGGGGCTTGCTGAGACTGAAACATCAACCAAGGACCATGCATGAACTGGACCTAGGCCCCCTACAAAGATGTAGCAGATGGGCAGCTTAGGCCTCATGTGAGTCCTCTAGTAAGGGAAGTGGGGACTGCAATGGGAACTTTTTGCTCACTTTCCCCTGGCAGGTCTGCTTTGCCAGACCACAGGGGAAGAGGACATGCTCAGTCCTGACACATATTAATGAGCTGGGCTGGATGGGAAAGGGAGCTTCTCTTCTCTGAAGAAAAGGGGAAGAGGTGGGAGAAGGGGAGAGGGGAGAGATGAGACTGGGAGGGGAGCAGGGAGGGACTAAAACAAGGATGTAAAGTGAATACAATTTTTTTCTTTATTATTATTATTATTATTATTTACACTTTATTCATTTTGTATCCCCCCATAAGCCCCTCCCTCCTCCCCTCCCGAGCCCACCTTACTTCCCTTTTCTTCACGCATGCTTCTCCCCACGTCCACTAATAGGGGAGGTCCTCCTCTCCTTCCTTCTGATCTTAGTCTATCAGATCACATCAGGAATGGCTGCATTGCCATCTTCTGTGGCCTGGTAAGGCTGCTCCCCTCTCAGGGGAAGGTGATCAAAGAGCAGGCCAATCAGTTTATGTCAGAGGCAGTCCCTCTTCCCATCATTATGGAACCCACTTGGGCACTGAACTGCCCTGGGCTACATCCGTGCAGGGGTTCTAGATTATCTCCATGAATAGTCCTTGGTTGGAGTATGAGTCTTTGGGAAGTTCCCTGTGTTCAAATTTTCTTGTTCTGTTGCTCTCCTTGTGGAGTTCCTGTCCTCTCCAGCTCTTACTATTTCCCACTTCTTACATAAAATTCCATTCACTCTGCCTGACAGTTGGCCATCAGGCTCAGCATCTGTTTTGATAGTCTGCAGGGCAGAGGCTTTCAGATGCCCTCTGTGGCAGGTTCCTAGGTTGTTTCCTGTTTTCTTCTTCTGGCTTTCAGAGGCCCTCTGTAGCAGGTTCCTAGGTTGTTTCCTGTTTTCTTCTTCTTCTGATGTCCATCCTCTTTGCCTTTCAGGATGGGGATTGAACATTTTAGTTAGGGTCCTCTCTTTTGCTTAGTTTGTTTAGATGTACCGATTTTAGTGGTTTTATCCTATGTTGTATGTT
Source organism: Psammomys obesus (assembly GCF_907164565.1). Classification (NCBI taxonomy): domain Eukaryota; kingdom Metazoa; phylum Chordata; class Mammalia; order Rodentia; family Muridae; genus Psammomys; species Psammomys obesus. The sequence goes on along the minus strand of NW_026590561.1, from coordinate 490,832 downwards.
TATATGAGTGAGTATATACCGTGTGTGTCTTTTTGCTTTTGGGACAACTCACTCAGGATAATTCTTTCCAGGTCCCACCATTTACCTGCAAATTTCATGATTTCCTTATTTTTCATTGCTGAGTAATACTCCATTGTGAAGATGTACCACAATTTCTGCATCCATTCTTCAGTTGAGGGGCATCTGGGCTGTTTCCAGCTTCTGGCTATTACAAATAAAGCAGCTACAAACATGGTTGAGCAAATGTCCTTTTTGTGTACTTGAGCCTCTTTTGGATATATGCCTAGGAGTGGTATGGCTGGATCTTGAGGAAGCGCTATTCCTAGTTGTCTGAGAAAGCACCAGATTGATTTTCAGAGTGGTTGTACAAGTTTTCATTCCCACCAGCAGTGGAGGAGGGTTCCCCTTTCTCCACATCCTCTCCAGCATGTGTTGTCACTTGGGAAAATTGTCTCAAACATCAGCCACATAGCAGGGAGGGGACGCCTTAAGGAGAAGTGTAAGGAAGCCCAAAGGCATATTTAGCTTCCAACTGCCATCTGAAACAGAGAGAATAAAAGAAAAAGAATAAAAGAATAAAAGAAAAAGAAAACGTTATAATTTCTGAATTAGGACTCGGAAAGAGTCCAGCTGAACCTCATCGCTGTTTCCTTTGGAATGGGAAAATTTGGAAGAAAAAGTACAGTATCTCATTAGTGGATAATTATTCCACCCATCTCTTTAACACCACTTAAGGTCAGCATGCTTTTCTAAGACTGATCCCTTAGCCAGGTCATGGACCTGCCCACCTTGATAAACTCTAAAGGGAGGAAACAGTAGCATGTTTCCATCTGTACAGTAACTCCATTCTTTGCTGTGACATTTCCCCATCCAAAGAAGTAACCCTACAATCATTTAGGAGACAGGCCTAAAATTGGATCTAGAGATCTAGTTCTAAAGCTGTTCATCAGGAGGACCAATGTCTAAGCTTGATTGCTAGACTCATTCTTATATACAGCCTTCAGGTAAGGGTGCTCACTGAGAAGGTGATAAGAAACCAGAGTTCCCTTTTGGTATTTAAAAAATTATTTTAATTTTTTATTTATTGCCATTTATTTACTTTGTATCCCAGCTGTAGCTGCTTCCCTCATCCCCCTCCCCCAATCTTGGCTTCCCTCTGTTTTCTCCTCCCATGTCCTTCCCCCAGTCCACTGATAAGGGAAGTCCTCCTCCCCTTCTATCTTACCCTACCCTATCAGGTGTCATCAGGACTGGCTGCATTGTCTCCCTTTGCAGCCTGGTAAGGCTGCTTTTCCCTCAGGGGTAAGTGATCAAAGAGCCAACCACTGAGTTAATATCAGAGACAGTTCCTGTTCCCATTACTAAGAAACCCACTTGGAGACTGAGCTGCCATGGGCTACATCTCTGCAGGGGTTCTAGGTTATCTCCATGCATGGTCTTTGGTTGGAGTATCAGTCTCACAAAAGACCCCAGGGCTCAGAATTTTTTTGATCTGTTGTTCTCCTTGTGGAGCTCCTGTCCCCTCCAGGTCTTACTATCTCCCCCTTCTTTCATAAGATTCCCTGCACTCTGCCCAAAGTTTGCCTATGAGTCTCAGCACCTACTTTAATACCCTGCTGGGTAGAGTCTTTCAGAGGCCCTCCGTGGTAGGCTTCTGTCCTCTTCCCTGTTTTCTCCATCTTCCTTTTGCCTTTTTGAATGAAGACTGAACATCTTACCCAGGGTCCTCCTTCTTGCTTAACTTCGTTTGGAGTACAGATTTTAGTATGATTATGCTATATTATATGTCTAATATCCACTTTTAAGTGAGTATATATGGTGTGTGTCTTTCTGTTTCTGGGATACATCACTCAGGATGATCTTTTCTAGTTCCCACCATTTGCCTGCAAATTTCATGATTTCCTTGTTTTTAATTGCTGAGTAGTATTCCATTGTGTAAATGTACCACAATTTCTGTATCCATTCCTCAGTTGAGGGACATCTGGGTTGTTTTCAGCTTCTGGCTACTATAAACAAAGCTCCCACGAACATGAATGAGTAACTGTCCTTGTTGTATACTTGAGCATGTTTTGGATATATGCTTAAGAGTGGTATAGCTGGATCTTGAGGTAACAATATTCCTAACTGTCTGAGAAAGCATCTGATTGATTTCCAAAGTGGTTGTACAAATTTACATTCCTACAAGCAATGGAGGAGGGTTCCTATTTCTCCACATCCTCTTCAGCATATGTTGTCATTTGTCTTCTGGCATTCTTGGCTAGAGAACCAAGGACATTTCTCTATTATCTCATCATTTTAAGTATTAAACTATTGCAGAAAAAGTTATAAGAATCAACTTTTTTTTCCCTTATAGTCAATGTAAAAGTTAATATTAAACAATTCAGAAGTAGTCATTTCATTGTGAATGTCTGCTATGTGCTAGACTTGCAAACAAGTAAGCCTTGAATATATTGTTGTTTTAAAAGCGTATATTTACACAGTGTGGTCGTTTGAGAATGACCCTCATAGGCTCATGAATTTAAATATTTGGCTTACAGTTGGTGGACTATTTAGGAAGAGGTAAGAGGCTTGACCTTAGTTTCAGGAAGTTGCCTCCAGTGTCAATGAGCTCAAGGGTCTTTTCCACCTTTTTTTTTTTCTAAGAGATTTAGTGTGTCTAGTTTTATATTGAGACCTTTGATAGATACACTTGGACTTTAGTACAGGGTGATAAATATGGATCTATTTGCATATTTCTACATGTAGACATCCAGTTAGACCAGCACTATTTGTTGAAGATGCTATCTTTTTTCTATTGTATGGTTGTGATTTCTTTATTTAAAAAATCGGGTGTCCATCGGTGTGTAGATTTATGTTTGGGCCTTCAATCAAATTCCATTGATCCACAAGTCTTTCTCTGCCAGTATTATGTAGTTTTTTTTTTTATTACTGTTTCTCTATTATGCAGCCTGAGATCAGGGATGGAGATGAACTTTTATTGCACAGGGCTGTTTTAGCCATTCTGAGATTTTTGTTTTTTCATATGAATTTGAGAATTGTTCTTTCAAGGTCTCTAAATAATTGTGTTGGCATTTTGGTGGGAAGTGCATTGAATCTGTAGATTGCTTTTGATAGGATGGCCATTTTTACTACGTTAATTCTAAAAATCCATGAGCATGGGATATCTTTTCTTCTTCTGATATCTGACTCAAAGCCAAACTTTGGGCCGAGTACAGGGAGTTGTTGGGAAAATTTGGGGGATAGAAAAACTGGAGGGACTCCACAAGGAGTCTCCACAAGGAAAGCAAGAGAACCAAAAAATCTGAGCACAGGGTTTTTCCTGAGACTGATACTCCAACCAAGGACTATGCATGGAGATAACCTAAGACCCCTGCACAGGTGTAGCCCATGGCAGTTCAGTATCCAAGTGCGTTCCATTGTAATAGGAACAGGGACTATCTCTGACATGAACTGATTGGCCTGCTATTTATTTACCTCCCCCTGAGGGGGAAGCAGCCTTCCAGGCCACAGAAGAAGACAATGCAGCCCCTTCTGATGAGACCTAATTGACTAGGATCAGAAGGAAGGAAAAGAAGACCTCCCCTATCAGTGGACTTGGGGAGGGGCATGCCTGCAGAGGGTGGAGGAAGGGAGGGATTGTGATGGGAGGAAGGAGGGAACCACGGGGGGGGGGAATACAAAGTGAATAAAGTGTAATTAATAAAAAATTAGAAAGAAAAAAGAAAAACTGGAGGGGACAGGAGCTCCACTGAGAAGAACAACAAAGCTAACAAATCTTGGCTCAGTGGGTCCTGCAGCGACTTATACACCAACCAAGGACCATACATGGAGGGGACTTAGAACCCTTCTTAGATGTAGCCAATAGATAGTTCAGTCTCCATGTGGGTGTCCAAGTAAGGGGAGCAGTGGCTGCCTCTATAATGAACTTGGTTGCCTGCTCTTTGATCACTTTTTCTGGCGATGGTGTTGCCTTGCCAGGCCACAGAGGAAGGAGATGAAGGCAGTCCTGATGAGATTTGATAACTAGTGTCAGATGGAAGGGAAGGAGGGCTCCACTTTCTGAGGACTAGGGGAAGGGTATACAGGGAGAGGGAAGGAGGGTGGGATCAAGAGGAGATGAGGGAGCAGAGCTACAATCAGGATGTAAAGTGAGTAAGTTATAAAAAATAAATTTAAATAATAAAAAGAGGTATGGCCTTGTTGGAGGAAGTGTGTCAATGGGGATGGCCTTTGAGGTTTCAAAAGTACACACCAGGCCCAGTCTTGTTCTTTATCTGCTTCCTTCCTGAGGATTATATATAAGCTCTCTGCTAATGTTCCAATACCATGCCTGCCTGCCTTGCATGATGATTTCTGTCATGATGATCATGGACTAACCATCTGAAACTGTAAGCAAACCCTCAATTAAATAATGTCTTTTATAAGCTGCCTTGGTCATGGTGTCTCTTCACAGCAATAGAGCAGTAACTAAGACACCAAGGAAACACATAGTAGAAAGAATGTGTGAAACTTACTTGATAATGAAAATAAGCCAGAAGTTGATTTACACAAAAGCATGGTAATCAAAATAAAGTGAACCTGGGGAATGGCTGGTGCTTTGAAGTGTTAATTGTACAACATGCTTAGCTAGTCATTAACACTGAACATTTGGAATGTACTACTGGCACTGAAAACAGTTTAATTCATCTGTGTATTGGGGAAATAATAAAGCTGCAACTTGTGGCAGATTATAGGACATGGAGAAGAGTGGAAGACACACCACCTGATTCTAACTCGTTCACCTTTTCTTGTTTACAGCATGCAAAAGAGTTTAATGAAAGTATAACTTTGTGAATTCGTATGAATCTATTTTTGTATTGGTCTACTCTCTCAGAAATTATATGATATTCTTATTTTAGGACACATTACATTATTTGTGTATGTCTGTTACATGGGTATGTGTGCATATGTGTTCATGTGTATGTGTGCATGACTGTGCATGGGCATGTTAAGGCATGTTGAAACCACGTGTCAACATGGCTTATTTTTGAGACATAGTCTCTCACTCAACCTAGAGCTCAACATTTTGGCTAAACTGGCTTTAGCAAGCCCTAGGACTTTTTTTGGTCTCCACTTTCTTAGCATTGAGATTATATATGTGCATCACCAAACCCAGATTTTACATGAGTTCTAAGGATTCAAACCCAGAGCTTTATGCTAATAGAACAATTACTTTACCTTGTAAGTTGTCTGTTTCTCCTGCTTTTTAGATCATTGTTTTCTTGGCCTTAACAGAGCATGCACTTTGGACTGGAGAATGATTGCATTGCATTTCCGTGCATTATAGACTATACAGCAGTATCTCTGGTCCCCGCATAGCACTGCACCTCTCCAAGTCTCCACTCTGTTTGTAAAAACCAAAACTACTTTCAGACTTTGAGTAATGTCCTTGAGAGTGGTAGACACAGTCACTATCTGCTGCTCTAGATGATCTTACACTAAACACTGTAGGACAATGATAGTCCTCAGTACTTTGGGAGAGAGGTAGGCTTGCAGAGAAAAGGCCATTATTTTTGATGTACCATGGGTTGGATTTTTTATGTCTTTTCTTCAGATTTGTATTTCCTAGGCCTCATAATTCCCAATTTTCCTTTTCAGTCTTAAAACGGGAAGACATACCCTTCAGATTTGCATATGACATATGATAGGCAAGATGACACAAATATGGGTACCAGAGTCAGATTTCAACAAGGTGGCTGAGTATGGTCATTAAATGAATATGTTTTCACCTGGGGAGATGGTAAAGTGATTGTTATACATATATGAGGATCTGAGTTTTATCCCCAGAAACCTTGTTGAAACAACCTGGTTTGCTGGTGTGTATTTGTAATCCCAGTGCTGGTGATAGGCAGATCTCTGAAGCTCACTGCACAGCTGGTCTAGCCTATTTGCCACCTTCTTTCAGGCCAGTGAGAGACATTTGAGGCTAACCTGTGGAGCGTGTGAACACACACACACACACAATGTGAGTTTTTGGTTTTTTGGAGATGGTATTGGTCTTTTCTTCTTGCCTGTCTCTTGGTAAGGAATCTTGAATTTTAGCAATATCTCTGCCCTGAAAAATGTTGAGATGATCAGAGCCTCCTTTGTGGGGTTGCTGTGAAGATCAAATGATTTCTTATTTGTCTGATACCTCAGGTGTGTTATACAGATTTTCATTACATTTAAAAATTTTTGTTACATTTAAAAATAATTGGTTGTAAACAGATGAAATGTAACAGGAACAAATTCCAGGTCTGTTACTGAGTTGACAAAATAATAAATGGAGGGAAAGTTAGTTTAATAAGATTTTAAGGTAAATGGTTTTGGAATCCTAATATACCTAGTCTGTGTTGGCAAGTTTATTGGTGTTCCCTTTTTGCTTGTACTAAGGGATTCCTGAAGTCCAGGGGTTAAAATCTGAAGTTGAACATTATCCACTGTTAGGGAAAGGGAAGTTGCTAGAAGGAACTTGAGCATCATGTTCTTATGGGAAGAACTAACTACTGTTTTTTTTTTTTTTTTCAAGGCTGTGAGTTTAAAAAAAAAATGTTTGTCAGGTCCTTCTACGTTATAATCCCAGTACTCTAGACATTGACTCAGGAATTTTGGAAATTTAGTGTAACCTAGATTATATATGGAGACCCTTTCTCAAAATTACCAAATAGAAACAATAGGAAGAAAGGTGTAGAGGGTGGTGAAACAGAAAGAGAGGATAGGTAAGAGAGGAGATACTCAGAAGGGCTGGCAAATATTGTCTATCAGTGGAAGAGTTCATATTGGTAGTGAGTCTGGACAATTTTAGAAAGCACAAGAGGGAATTTTTCATGATCACAGTAAGAGTTCATCTTCTGCACTCAACAAAAGGACACACACAGATGGTGATGTGTGTGTATATGTGTGTGTGTGTTTTCTTTTTAAAAATTTGGGGGAGCAGCCTTACCAGGCCACAGTAGAGGACAATGCAGCCACTTTTGATGAGAACTGATAGACTAAGATCAGAAAGAAGAGGAGAACCTCCCCTATCAGTGGACTTGGGGAGTGGCATGCATGCAGAAAGGGGAGGGAGGGTGGGATCGGCAGGGGAGGAGGGAGGGGCTTATGGGGGGATACAAAATGAATAAAGTGTAATTAATAAAAAAAAATAATAAAAGAGTTAAAAAATTTATTAAGTTTTTATTAATTACACTTTATTCATTTGTATCCCACCTGTAGCCCCCTCTTTAATCCCCTCCACATCCCAACCTCCTTCCCTCATCTCTTCCCATGCCCCTCCCTAAGTCCAGTGATAAGTGAGGTCCTCCTCCCCTTCCATGTGATCTAGTCTATCAGGTCACATCATGACTGACTGGCTGCATTGTCTTCCTCCATGGCCTGGTAAGGCTCCTCCCCTATCAGGGGTAAGTGATCAAAGAGCAGGCCACTGAGTTCATGTCAGAGACAGTCCCTATTCTCATCAGATGCTGAGACTCATAGCCAAACTTTGGGCAGAGTGCAGGGAATTTTATGAAAGAAGTGAGAGATGGAAACACCTGGAGGGTACAGGAGCTCCATGAGGAGAACAACAGAACCAGAAAATCTGGGCCCAGGGGTCTTTTCTGAGGCTGATACTCCAACCAAAGATTATGCATGGATATTACCTAGAACCTCTTCACAGGTGTTTATTTATTTTAAAGTCAAAGGTTGGTTTCAGCTTTACATCCTGAAAAATATTCTCAGTAAGTACTGAAGCTTTCAGTGATCCCTGTAGATCTGAGATTTCTGTAAAGAGTAACATGTATAGGGCTCAGGGGACAGATTTTGACATTCATAGATCCATGAATGAATGTATTTTACAGAAGAACATGCAGTCTAGTAGCAAGGCACATCTCTCAAGACAATGGGCTATGCTTTCCCAGGTGTTCATTATTAACAAGTATGTGGTTACTTTCATGTCCACTTTACACAATCTAGAGTTTCTGGAAAAGAGGAAACCTCAATTGAAGAAACACTTCTATAAGATTGGCTTATGGGCATTCTTGTGGTGTATTTTTTTAAAATTGATGATTGATATGACAGGGGTCAGGTAGTGGGTAGTGTCATTCTTGGGATGGTGGTCTTAGGTGCAATAAGAAAGCAGGCTGAGTAAGTCCTGAACAGCAAGCCAGTAAGTAAGAGCTCTCCATGGCCTCTTCTGCCTAAGCTTGTGTCTCCAGGTACCTGCTTCAAGTTCCTGTTCTGACTTTCCTGGCTTTTCTGTGGAAGTGTCAACTGAAATAAACCCTTTGATACCTAAGTTTCTTTTGGTCATAGTGGTTTATCATAGAAATAGAAACCATAAGACAAGAAAAGTCTGAGAGTCTAGACGTTTCTGCTTCAATTAGGATGTTGGACAAGAAACCTTTCTTATCTCCCATTTAGGAAGATTTAGTTGTCCTTGGTGACATATCACATTTTGAAGGAAATGTATGGTTGAACAAATCTAACTCATCTCATGAGCTAGAAAACAAGAAGAGCAAAAGGCTGAGCTGCTAGAGTCAAGTGACCTAGCTCTTAAAAGTCCCATCACGACATCAGAAGAAGGAGAAAAGAGGGAACAAGACAGGAGCCTGCCACAGAGGACCTCTGAAAGGTTCTGCCATGCAGACTATCAAAGCAGATGCCAAGACTTATGGCCAACCTTTGGGCAGAGTGCAGGGAATCTTATGAAAGAAGTGGGAAACAGTAAGATCTGGAGAGGACAGGAACTCCACAAGGAGAGCAACAGAACCAAAAAATCCGAGCACAGGGGTCTTTCCTGAGACTGATACTCCAACCAAGGACCATGGATGGAGATAACCTAGGACCCCTGCACAGATGTAGCCCATGGCAGTTCAGTGTCCAAGTGGGTTCCATAGTAATAGGAACATGAACTGATTGGCTTGCTCTTTAAACACCTTCCCCCTGAGGGGGTAGCAGCCTTACCAGGCCACAGAAGAAGACTCCTGATGAGACCTAATAGACTAGGATCAGAAGGAAGGAAAAGAAGACCTCCCCTATCAGTGGACTTGGGGGGGGGGGCATGTGTGCAGAAGGGCGAGGAAGGGAGGGATTGAGATTGGAGGAGGAAGGGAACCATATGAAGGATACAAAGTGAATAAAGTGTAATTAATAAAGAATTTAAAAAAAATGAAAAAAATTCCCATCTCCTATCAATATCATCATCAGGCTTTTGAGACATGAGCTTTGGTGGGAGATGGGATTCAAATGATAGTATTTATGAGACAGTGAAATTTTCTAAAAAACAATTAATGTGCTTATTAATGATACACCAGAGCATGGAAATCCAATCCTTGCCATCCACGTGTCAATTCCTAATTTCTTTCACATTTACTACTTGCTAATTCTGATTTTGAGGATGGTTTCCTCATTCTGGTTGTAGCTATTTTGTGTGCATTTCCACCATCATAGTTGATAATGTAACTTACTTAATGTCCTTATTTTTTATTAAATCCCCTGATTTTTCCAAGATAGGTTTATTTTAGTTCACTGTGCTAGCTTAGTGCTATATAACGAATGGTCCCAATTGGGGCTAGGGAGATGGATCAGCTCTCTCGTCACCTAAGCATGAGGACTTACATTTGTTTTCCTAGGGCTGACATAAATGCCAAGCAGGCATAGCAGCTATTCTCTAATATTAGCATTCTAATGCCAGTGACAAGTGATCTCTGGAGTAATCTTGCCTGTTAGACTAGACAAATCTACAAGCTTTGGGCTCAGCAAGAAACCCTGTCTCAATGTATAAGATGTAGAATGATAATGGACATATCTTGTCTGCCTCTGGCCTCCACACTCACGTATTCATAGGTGTGTGTGCACCTGTACACACACACGTGTGTATTCACATACAACACACACACGTAAAAAGAAAAAGAAAACCCTAAAACTAAAACACTCACATGTGTCTGTTACAATTTCCTACTTGCAGATTCTAAGCAGTGTTACTGTGATATGGTTTTGGGTCAGAGTCAGAAACATCTGTACTTTATAGCAAGTAGGCAAAAACTGCCACGATTTCAATAACCAGCCCTTGTTGTAGCCAGCAAGAGGGTGTGAATGGAAATAGTCTCAAATTGTCAATGTTGATCCTAAAGCTCTTCTATTGTGCAAAATAAAAGCCAGAAATTACATTGTTGGCACCATTCTAGTAGCAAAATAGTAATCCCTCCATTAAAGCTTTGTTTTGACTGCAGAGTGGGGATGGGCCTGCTTGGCCCTTTTATAGTAAAGCAGTTGGACAGGATCCTCAGTATTGTTTGCCTATCTTTATAGCTCATGCATCACTTTCAAAAACTATCAGTCTTTACCATGGCCTGGAAACTTTATATCTAGAGAGAAGTACCTCATTTATTTCTCAAACATCTCACTCAGCCCTGTATTTTCTAGAGCAGTAACTTGTGAAACATTTTCTATATTGATAAGTAACATAGAATATAAATTCAAATACTCTAAAACCTTTGTCTTAAATGTATTCATTTGTTGGTGTGTGTATTGTTTGATAGGTGTATGTTTGGGGGGGGTGTACATATGAGACCATAGGTGTGCATGTGTATATGTATGTAACAAGAATTCTTTTCATCTTATTTTTGAGATATTATCTTCTAGTTATCCTGGAGCTCATCTATGTAGCTAGACAGGCTGTCCATTGAGATCTAGGGGTTCATCTATTTCTGCCTCCCCCAGCATTGGGGTTACACATGCACACTGCTGCATTGCCATTTTATGTGGGCACTCAAGCTTGTGCCACAGGCAATTTACCAATTAAACCATCTTCTCAGCTCCTCTTAAATATATTTAATGGACCAGTTAAGACTTCATCATTTTATCTTTTCACTTCTTTTTATTCTCATTTTCATTCTTTTTTTCTTAGATACTGGGTGAGAATCTTTGTATATTCCTTCTTACGGAAAATTTCATTGCTAAATATCTCAAATATGATAACAGAGTTCTTGGGATGAGAGGACATGGGTTTCATCCTCTTCATTCTCCTCTTCACCGCCAAAGTAAGTAAGCAAGCAAACACATTAAGGAGTTCCAGTATAAATGAAACAATTCTGAGAACAAAAATACTTGTGCGCAAAAGTACCTGTGAACCAGAATATCATGGAAGAGGGGGAAGAGAGACTATAAGAGGCAGAGGATCAGAATGTGTAGTGAGAGTGTCCTCTAGGTATGAAAGGGAAGCTGCACTTCCGTAATCTCAAGAATATGGTTACCTAAACAGGATCTGCACAAACAATAACAACATCAGTTAACATGACAGTGTAGTTGGGGAACATCTCCCAAGGCCCTATTCCTAGAGAAAGAGGTGATGGATGGCTGCTGAAAGAGGAGAATCACACATTCTTCAGGGACAAGCCCTCTGATAGGTGATCCAATCCCAAGTGGTCAGTACTAACATATACCTATGAATAACACTAAATTGACTCAGCAGGCTGTACTTATAAACACATCTGTACATTTATTTGGATACATGTGTATGTTTGTGTAACAATATAAGAGATTATGAATTTGAGTGGGAAGAGGCATGGAAGAAGTCAGGGAGAGAGTGAGAGGAGTGTTGGAAATGATATAAATATAGTAATCACATGTGAAACTCTAGAAAGCAAAAATTAAATGATTAACTTTATTCATGAACCATATAGAAGTTTATTCATTCCAACTAACATTTTTGCATAGCCTTTAGTCTAAGTTCCACAAAAGGTTAGATATTTCTCTAAAAAAATTTTGTTATATATATTTTTGTGTGCATATGTATTCCTACCTCTTAGCTGCTGAAGAATGTTTTATTTTTTTCTGCATATTATTAAACAAGAAGTCAACTTAGCTTTCCCTTTGTATATAAGTCCTCTTCCTCTGCTGAACATCAGGTACTCTCAATACATCACTGTCTTAAGGTCAGCAGAGTTCTAAGAGCTTCCATCTTGAAGCTGGTAGGGGGGCCATCCCCTCTATGCCTTTCCTGTATGGAGCATCTGTTTCTTGTTTCTCTGGCACTTGATGAGCTAACCAAAGAATATGTCAGGAGGCAGAAAATATAACAACAATAAAAATGTCCTGAATGACATTGAATTTTATTTATTGCTCTATGGTACATGGCTGGAGGAAGGAGAAGCCCACTCTGAAGAGGGTATCATGGGAAACAGTTGCTCTTTGACTGTGACAGTCATCAGAGACTAAGCAGAAAAGTCCAAGCTATGAGGTGTTTTCTAATGGGTCAAGTACTTTTTTTATGCAAACCTGAACCCCAGTCAGTTGGCTCATAAAACAATAGTCAGCTAAATCTGAATGCCTGGGTAGAAATTTGTCCTTTGATCAATAAAAGCAGAGCCAGCACAACTGTTGGTAAAGTGCTTGCTGTACAAGAAAAAGACATAACTTGATCCCAAGAATTCATGTAAAGGGCATGACTTTGGTCTTCAGAACCCATGTGAAACATGCAGGCATGAAGGGATATAAGAATATGCTTATTATTCCAGTGCTGGAGAGTCACAGACAGTCAGATTCTGGGACCTACTCTCCAGCTAGCCTAGACTGATGGCCTGGTTCAAGTGAGAAACACTGTCTCAAAAATCAAGCACCTGTGGCATGTCATCTAAGGTTGACTTCTATGCATTCATGTAAGACATACATGTTCACACAGACACACACACCTCACCACTGATAAACATGAACTAATTGAAGTATCATGAACTGAAACATCCCCAAACCACAGACACATTGTGTGATGTCAGTTTGGGACAGTTAACCAAAGCAAGTGCAAATGTATAACATGATAGCCAAAGCCAGGGGTGCACTTTAGGTGAACCATAAAACTTAATCTTTAGTCGAAAATTTAGTGGTACAGATGAAAAATAGTGTGCAAAAATGGAGAACCAGGGAGTATCTCAATTCTCCCATTTTTCTTCTTGGGGTTGGCTGAATTATTTTTCAAAAACTGCAAGTGCTTTGCGCTAGACCAGTGGTTCTCAAACTATGGATTGTAGCCCCTTTAGGGGGCAACGGTTTCACAGGGCTCACATATCAGATATTCTGCCTATCGGATATTTACATTACAATTTCTAGAAGCAGGAATGAAATAATTTTATGGCCGGGGGGTCACCACAACCTGACGAACTTTACTAAGGGGTCACAGAATTAGTAACATCGAGAGCAACTGCTCTAGACTTCAATATGAACAGATTATGGTTAACCTTGCAATGTCTGTGCAGCAGGGACATTTTCTTTAATAGGTCAGTCCACCATCTTGGTAGGCCACTCTTACACTTCACCAACTGGTCTGTGGCTATTTTAATGTCTGTGAACATGACTACACCCACAGTAGTGAAAAAAAAGTTGTCTTTTTTTAATAGCCTTTACCTCATACTTATTGTCCTTTGGGAAGGATGAGAGATAGGCCATAAATAAATAAACATTAATTTTCTTTTGGCCTTTGGTTATTCTGTATGGACACATACATGATTTCATTATGGTCATGATAAAAGAAGTGCATCTGCCTTTGTTCTTCATAAATCTACTTGCTGCAGGATGGTGTCACTGCTGGAGTGAAGCTTACATCTATTTTGGAAAATGGGTTCCCAGTTGCCTCTTGAATTTCAAGGCTCTGATGACAACTCAGCTCTTCTTGTGATCAGGGTGCTTATAAGTAAGAGCAAATTCATTTCAGTTATATGTGTAAGGTATTTTATTTTTCTTTTAGGTGTCTTTCTTTTTTTTAAGATTTAAGAAAAATTTTATTGTAATTAATTGATAAAACTTTTTACAAAGCTTCCTGGGCCTCGTTGGGCTTTTTGTTTGTTTGTTGTTTGTTTTTTCTTTCTTTATTAATCACACTTCATTCACTTTGTATCCCCCATAAGACCCTCCCTTCTCCCCTCCTGATCCCACCCACCCTCCCTCTTCTTCACGCATGCCCCTCCCCAAGTCCACTGATAGGGGAGGTCCTCCTCTTCTTTCTTCTGATCTTAGTCTATCAGATCTCATCAAGAGTGGCTGCATTGTCATCTTCTGTGGCCTGGTAAGGCTGCTTCCCCCTCAGGGGGAGGTGTTTAAAGAGCAGGCCAATCAGATTATGTCAGAGGCAGTCCCTCTTCCCATTACTATGGAGCCCACTTAGACACTAAACTGCCATGGGCCACATCTGTGCAGGGGTTCCAGGTTATCTCCATGCCTGGTACTTGGTTGGAGTATGAGTCTCTTGTAAGACCCCTGTGCTCGGATTTTTTGGTTCTGTTGCTCTCCTTGTGGAGTTCCTGTCCTCTCCAGATCTTACTATTTCCCACTTCTTTCATAAGATTCCATGCACACTGCCCAAGAGTTGGCCATAAGTCTCAGCATCTACTTTGATAGTCTGCAGGGCAGAGCCTTTTAGAGGCCCTCTGTGGCAGGTTCCTAGCTTGTTTTCTGTTTTATTCTTCTTCTGATGTCCTTCCTCTTTGCCTTTTGGGATGGGGATTGAGCATTTTAGTCATGGTCCTCTCTCTTGATTAATTTCTTTAGATGTGCAGATTTTAGTAGGTTTATCCTATATTACATGTCTGTATGAGTGAGTATATACCGTGTGTGTCTTTCTGCTTCTGGGACAGCTCACTGAGGATGATCCTTTCCAGGTCCCACCTTTTACCTGCAAATTTCATGATTTCCTTATTTTTCATTGCTGAGTAATATTCCATTGTGAAGATGTACCACAATTTCTGCATCCATTCTTCAGTTGAGTGGCATGTGGGTTGTTTCCAGCTTCTGGCTATTACAAATAAAGCTGCTACAAACATGATTGAGCAAATGTCCTTATTGTGTACGTGAGCCTGTTTTGGATATATGCCTAGGAGTGGTATGGCTGGATCTTGAGGAAGCGCTATTGCTAGTTGTCTGAGAAAGCACCAGATTGGTTTCCAGAGTGGTTGTACAAGTAGGTGGATTTCTTAATTCTTCTTAAATGGCATCACTGTCTTCAGGTCTGTTATATGGACATACTATAGATTTTTGACAGGTTCTAGAAGGGACCTTTCTTTTTTTCTCAGTTTACTTACTTTGCATTCCAAGGGTGCCCCCTTCATCCCATTCCAGCCCCCCCTCTCCCTCCTTTCCCCTTTCCCTCTTCGTTTCCCACCAGAAGAGGGAGAGCCCTTCCCCCATATTCACCCTTCCCAGAACATCAAGTCATACTAGAACTGAGTATAGCCTCATTCCCTGAAGCCAGGCAAGGTAGTGCTGTCAAGGGGAAGTGATCTAAAAGCAGACAATAGAGTCCATGTTAGAAACAGACTCCTCCTCCACTCACCAGGCACCCTATATGAAGATCAAGCTATCTATCGGCCACATGTGTGCAGGGGGCCTAGGTCCAGACTATGCATGCTTCTTAATTGATGTCTCAGTCTGTGTAAGCCCTCATGGGACTGAGTTAATTGTCTTTGCTGGTCTTCTTGTAAGGGTCCTGTCCCCTCCAGGTCTTTCCATCTTTCTCCCTACACTTCCACAGGACCCCTGGAACTCTGCTCCATGTGTGCAAGTCCCAGCATCTGTCTTAATCTGCTGCTGGCTGGAGCCTCCCAGACAGTCTTTAGGCTCCTGTCTGCAAGCATAGCAGAACATCATTAATAGTGTCAGGGGCTGGCTCCATACTGTGGGGTGGGTTTCTTGAACAGTAACTGGAAAATTCCACAGTATGACATCAGTCGGAATTCAAATATTTTTGCTAAGGGATACTGCCTGATGTCTTCATCTTTTATTAACATCTTATTTTAGAGAAGATCTTTAATACTGAGAGTTTTGTATTGTGGGTGGCATTTCCAAATATGTTTTCCTTTACATTTTGTTTTAAGTTATGCTATGTTTATGGGTGTTTTGCCTCCATGTATGTCTGTGTAGTATGTACTTGCTTGGCTCCTTCAGAGTCCTGAAGATGTCATCAGAGTGCATGGGGATGTTGTTGTAAGTTGTCATGTCTGTCCTCTGCAAGGATACCAATTGTTCCTAACTGATGAACCATATTTCTAGCCCCAGATTTATGTGTAAGTATGTGTGTGTACACGTACACATGCACTCATATGAGTACAGCACCCATGGGGGCCAGAAGAGGGCACAAGATCCTTTGGAACTGGAGTTAGACATATCTGTGAGCCTCCTTGTATAAGTTCTGGGAACCAAGTTTTAACTGCAGAACCATATCTCTAGTCCTTGTTATCAATGTAATAGAGTCTGTGATGAATTCCTTTTCTATTATGTCACATTTTATTTATACATAAACAACATTTTTACATAAATATCATCTTACTCAAGTGTGATAAAGGAGAAAATATGAAATGAAGCTCATGTTGGGTTAGAACCTCCAAAAAGTAGAATCAGTTTCTCAAATGTTAGCTACCAAATGTCTGTAAATAATTTCAGCGCATTACAAATGGCACTAATTTTCTTCAGCTTAAAAATGTAGTAAATTTAGGACAAATGATTTAAAGGCACTGAACAAGGCACACTTTATGTCCCAAAGCAGGGATGATAAAGTAGTTGTGTCTATGAATGCACAGTGATATTTAGTGAAATGAGTGAATAATAGTTACTACAACACTGTGACATAGTAGATAGAATTCCAAAGGCACATTACTGAGATAGGTTTACACATGTGAAAAAAACACATTGGGACACATGGAAAAGCCCCCCACCATGGGAATCCTTCAGTTATACACATACTCACATACACGTATGTACTACGCACATGTACATACACATACACACAAGGAAAAAAGGACAGGTAAAAATTGGAATGAAAGCAATGTGTAAGGGTTGGGGAAAAGGTACAGCAAGTGAGCTCATTTACTGTGAAAGTACCTGAGTTCAAATTTCCTGGCTCTATATGTAAGAAGCTGGGTATGCTCACATTTCAGACTGTAACCTCAGTGCTGGAGGGACCAGGGGTGGGAGTGAGGTGGAGGTAGGTGTATCACTTGGACTTGCTGTCTGAAAGTCTAGGTCCAGAATCAGTGAGAGAAGCTTTGTGTCTAGGAAATAGGCAGAAAACTTGAGAGCAGACGCCCCAAGTATTCTCCATTAAACGCACATACTTAAAAACAAATGCAAAAATAGATGCATATTTGCAAATATTTATACAGAAATAAGAGTATGAGGAAAAAGAAGAAAAAATCCCTTTCAGGTGAAGAAAACAGAGAAGTAAAAATTGGCATCAGGAGTGGTCTGAAAATAAAAAAGAAAAAATATCATAAAGCATTACCTTAGAAAAGTCTTTGCGATGTTCTTTCGAATGCTAAAATATGATAGAACAAAGATTAGGAAATAAAGGGGAGAGAGGCCTGCCTGACACCATGCTGCTTGGTGCTGTTAAGGCAGAGACAACCAGAAGCCCTATTACCACCATGCGATGGTAAAGACACCCCAGAGGCACATGAGCCATATGTCTCAACTTCAGTGGGAGACACTACATTGTGCAAGTCTGTAGTGGTGAGGTGGGAGAGAAAGTGAAGCAGAATGTTTTTGAGCATTATGAGGAGAGGCAAAACTGGAGATGCCAGGGTGGAGAGGAATGGCCTGATGTGAATGGCCTCCCCTGCCACCTGAGGCCATGGTGTGGTCCCATCCTAAACTGCTGCTGAGGGCCATGTCTAGGTTCATGTCCATGCAGCAGCAGAGGTCTCTGTCAATGTCTGTGGCTTGTATTACCACTAAAGACTATGTGGACTTCCCTGATCTGGGCTGTTGCTACCTGGAACCATGTTAATGTCCAAGGACTGTGCATATCTGGTCCTGCCCCTCACTGACTTTGGAATTCTGGAGACCTGTCCTAATTCCTTGCTGGCTGCAGCACTTAGGAAAGCTGGCCCTGCATCTAGTCTAGGCAGCAGAGTAGAGCTGGTTCTGGTGGTGGAAGTGTGGGTGAGCCAACCCCAGTGGCATGAACATAGGAGAGCTGGCGCTACCACTCACCAGTCTTGAAATGACATGAGCAAGGGAGAGATGTCTTCCTCTCCCCTTACACCTTGCCACCTGTGGTTGTTGGGAGACATGGCCCCAAGGTCATGAGAGCTGGAGAGTGGACTCTGTGCCTCACCTGAGCAGAGTGGTAGAGGTGGCTCTGGTGGCATGTGTGTGGGTGAGATGGCCCTTCCCCTTGTTGGCTTCAGCATTTGGTGAGATAACTAAGGCAGTGCTGGAGAGCTCATCTTGGTGGTGTGGGTGCCAGAGAGCTGGAGGGCTGATGCCAGCCCAGCTGCCACCCAGGCCGAGATCTGGGGCTTCAAGTTGGCCCACACCAGCATATGCCTCATTTGTGAACTGCTAGAACACACCAGGGGGCTCTAAGTAGGATGGTTTAGAGGAGTACTGATGAAGATCCAGTATCGATGGTGTGGCAAGGCCAAAGGCTTCAGGCTAGATTGATGACTCATTGCAGTAAACATTTGCAAGTGAAGATGTGTGGATAGGGGTGGAGGAGAATGCTGTCACATTACAGCTTCCACAAGGAGATGTTTTTATGTTTTGGTTTGTTTATTTTTTAATTTTTGTTTTCTTTTGGGGGGTTGAAATGGTGGAGGGTGGATGTGAATGGATAGGGAGATGAGTGTCACTGGGTACATGGTCTGAATCTCACAAAGAATCAATAAAAAGTTAATTAAAAAGAAAATAAAGGGAAGAGAGAAAAAGTCTTTGATGTCGGATAAGCTATCTGTTAGTGAGTAAAAATACCCCCCCATTTAGGAGCTTTATTTCGTGTTTATGAATATCAGCAATCCAAAGGTAACTTCTGATGTAGCCTGTGGCAATGAACTTGCTAGAAAAAGCAAAAATAAACAAAACAAAACCACCACCACCACCAACAACAAACCTGTCCTCATCTTCTAGCTTGACCAAAAAGATTTGCTTCCAAAGCTCCTGAACATGGGTGCTAGAAAAATCATGTGTTGGCAGGCTTATTATGTGGAGTTGTTTTCTGGTTCTTATATCAAAAAGGCATCACTCTGTCCCTTGTTATTGGGCTTTCCCCATAGGGCAGCTCAAAGCCTAAGAGGCTGCTTCTTCACAGTGAGAAAGTGTAACAGCTTTGTTACAGAGAAATAAAGGTGTGTGTGTGTGTGTGTGTGAGAGAGAGAGAGAGAGAGAGAGAGAGAGAGAGAGAGAGAGAGAGAAGACAGAAGAATACAGACTTATTTTGTAAAGGATTTACTGAAATACCGTTAAATAACATACAATTCACTCATTTAACTATTATTAATGTGTGTGCAGACTCATAACCTACCGTTACAGTCATTTTAAAACACCCTTGTAACCCTTAAAGAAACAAAATACCTTTTAGCTGTCATCCTCAAGCCTCAGTTTCACTCTTTCCCTCTATACAACCCTTGGAAAACAATAATCCATGTTTCATGCTTGCAGATACACAGAAACTTAAAACATGCCCATAGAAGTTGCAGCTCACCATTCCTGCTTCTTTTCATTGCCCAAACATCAGTTGTTGGATGATTTCAGTGGTGAACATCTGTAAATCCAGCACTGGGGAGGCAGAAGAAGGGGAATCATGAGTTTGAGGATCATTTGGGCTAAAACAGAAAGGTTCTTGTCTCGATGAAAAAAATAAAATACAAAAACGGTTACCATCCCATATACAACCAAAGATTCTCTGCCTAGGGCAGTAGGTCCTAACGGACCTGAGACTCACTATAGAATCAGTTTCTCTCATGAGTAAACCAGGAATGTATTGGGGTGTTGTGACCACTGGGTACGTTCTTAATTACACAGTTGATGGAATATGACAAGTCAGAGAAAAAGCCTCCCCAAAGAACCAAATCTGCCTCTGAAATCTTGAATTTGAAACTTATATGTAAATGTGACAGAGTGACTTTGAAAGAGGAAAGGATTCATTAAACTTCAATCTCTGCAGCTCCTGACTGCCTTGTGGGTCAGGCAATCTACAAGGAGATGTGTAAGAAGGGAGTGCTCTTTGGGAGATCATCCACCTTCTCTGAATTCTTCCCTTAGGCTGTGCCCTGGTTAGCTAGAATAACACTGAAGTGGACTCTATACTCCAAGAAACTGGGGCAGGACACATCATACTCTGATTCTGGTATTTTGAAACATAAACGCTACATTGATTACATACCACCCAAGACTGTGATGATGTAGCTCTTTCTTCGTGCTTTTAGAACCCAGGTTCCATGAGATGTCTGGAAAGCTATTGACCACTCTTAGATTTTCAGTTCCCACAACAACTTATAGACATTCTCCTCCATCCCAAACATTTACTTATTTTTCACAGTATTTTTCTGCCTACAAACAGCAAGACTCCTCGTTTTCTTCTTTCTCCTGTAATTCTTTCTTGTCTTCTTCCTTCTTCCCTTTCCCCGTATTCTTCTTTCTCCTCCTCTTTCCTTTCTTTTTCCTCTTCCGTCTTCCTCCTTCCTCTTTCATTCTCTCTCTCCTCTTTTTTATTCTCCTTCTCTTTCATCTTCTTCTTCCTTATTTTTCCTCTTCTCTCTAGCAAAACCCAACTCAATGAACCAATGAGTTTAACTGGAGTTACTTACAGAGTATGGATGAGAGGCTACTTCTAGGAACAGAAATTACTCAAAGATAGCTTATTCACCAAAGCCCACCCCAACATGCGTGACAGCTTATGAAAGCTGGAAACCTGGGCCTCCGTGCACAACTTGTGGGCAGTTTGACATGCTGGACATATCTCATCCAAGGAGGTCTGTTGTCTGGTTTCCTGTCTGTGGAAAGGAGGCATTTGTTTATGTCTCCCTAAGATCAGTGACACATCTCCTTTTCTTCAATCTTCTTCCTCCTCTTCCAGTTTTTCTTCCTTATTTCCCCTTGCTCCTCCTTTCTTGATCGTTTTCTTCTTTTTTTTTCTTCCCCGTTTGTCTCTTCCTTTTCTTTCTTTCTACCCTATCTCCTTGCCCCATCGCTCTTCTTTCCCATGTTTTTCTTCTTCACCTATCCTCTTCTTTCTTTATTCCCATTTTTCTTCCCTTCTCCTTTTTGTCCTTCTTTCTATTCCTCCTGTTCTTCTCATCCTTTCCTCTTTTTTTTTTCTCTCTAAGATGACTGAGGCATACTTTACTTCAGCTTATTATAATAGTATTTGTTCTGAACTGACAAGCTCCTCCCAGCTTTTCTGCACCTTTCTTTAATATTGGAGCTCATTATGGAGCTCTCTCTTCAGTCACAGTGCTCCCACTGTGTTGCCCTTTCTTTTTATGGAGATCAAGATCATAGCACCAGTGCAAAGGCCTCTTTAAAGGCCATCATGCTGAGCTTTCCTTGATGTCTGAGCATCTGTCATATTGTCTGACAGGTTTTCCTTTGGCTGTAATTTTGCAGTAGCTCTGGAGGCTTAGCTAGGGAGTGGCAGCAAACTGCTCCAGGGCCTGAATAGACAGAACTAATAGCAACTTATCTCTCTTCACACCCATTATGCATGACAGGGCTGGAGTGGAGCACATTTGAAGGGAAAGAAATGATTTGCTCACTGAATAAGAAGGTACATTTTCTATGGAAACTTTCAACGTGTTGTAGAAACCTAAAACAGAGACAAGTGGGTCAGATAGATACCTTGCTCATGCATAGTCAGCTTTCTTTGAATGTTAGGATTCTGTTCTTGAAAAAAAAAAACAAAAAAAAACAAAACAAAGATCTTTTGAAAAGGTCATATGAAGATGCTGGCTGGGAGCCTAAAATACAGCACAAATGTTGTGTTGATAATGCAAACATCCTCTGCAAATTCAGCACTAAAGGTTACATGGCCTTCTGGGAAAATGTTAAGCAGGAAGACTCATGGCACATGTGCTGGCAAGACTCAGGTGCTCCCTATGGTATGGGGGTATATTATAGTACTCTTTTTCCTCATATTCTTTTCCTTCTCCCTTCTTCTTCTTCAGCATTCCTTTTTCTAGTTCCTTTTTCTCTATCTAGGTGTTTTTACTCTTGTCCTTCCTCCTCATCCCCCGCTATATTCTCTCTTCAAATGAATACACACAAAATGAAAAGAAATCTACTCTTTTTAATAAAAAAACTATTTATTTATCCTTTCCTTCACTGCATCATTTTCTAACTCTTTTATTCCTCTCTTCTCTTCCCTTCCCACCCCTTTCCTCTTTCTTCTCATATTTCCAGTTGGATGGAATAACCAATAATACTTCAGGATTCCTTTTTTGACATGGAAGCACTGGGGAGACCTGCACAGACTATACCAAGACTTTTCTCACCCCCAACAGCCTCCTTACTTTTCTTCTGATTCCTGCCAATCCAGACCACACTGCTAAAAGTGATCTAAAATGCATCTTTTGTCTGCCAAAGAAATTAAAAGGCTTCTGCCACACTTCTTTGCTTTCAATTTGGATATTTGTGGTTACATAAGAAAATAGATACAGAGAAATGTCCAGTTATGGCTGAGTGAACCTCAGATACTTATCCTCTACACATTGATTACTTGTGAGTTTCTGCATTAACAATGTCCACTGCACAAAGAAACTTCTGTGAAGAGGTCTGAGAGGTGCACTAACCTATAGGTAGAGACATTCAAATTAAAAGAGCATTTTAATACTATACTTACTTTGCAGAATAACAGTAGTAAGTTTATCCCTCAGGCCTATGAGATACCGAGCTATGGCTCTTGGCCAGATATGCAATACAAGATGTGTTTTCTCCTGCGGAGCAGGCCTTAAATACAATCGGAAATAGGTTGGTTACCTCCATAGCATTTATGCCACTAGTGCATCAGTGAACACCTCCCTCTTGATACATTGGTCATTATTGTGTCTTGCAGGGTTCACAGTTAGATAAGACTATAGACAATTACCAAACATCTTTTCCAGCTCCAGTGGCATACATAGTACCTTCTGGTACTATGAAAACTATCTGGCAAGAAGGATGCTTTCTGGTAATTACCAATTTGTTTTTCGCATGATCAATGACCAAAGTCTGTAGTATTTTCACCAATAGTGATATGCCATCAGTTTCTGGTGGTTATCCAAGAAAAATGACAGTAGACTTTTTGCAGGGAAATGGGTTTATCTCTGTGACAGCCCCAACAATTTAAGAGAAGGTATCCTACATCTAGCACTGGCTTTTATTTTGCAATCTCTACCTCTTAGGCCCAAGGGACTATAAATGAAGAGGGCAGAATGACTAAGTGCCAGAGGTCAGGGAGGACAGGTGTAAGACAGTGTCTTCTGGATTGTATTCATGAATTCATAGCAGCTGTGGCTGACTGTAAAAAACCTGCACAAAATTAAAACAGTCAACATTCTACAATAGAAGGGGGAGGTTCTCACTTGGAGCAGAGGAGCCATTGACAGTTGATGGGTGATGAGGGAGTTAAGGGCATGGCTTCATGCCCCAATGGATTGGGGCATAAAATACCCATAAAAATATGACAATCACAAATTGGACTCAATTTGTGTTAGTAAAATAGGGTAGGATATTGGGAAGGAAATCAGAGGTAGATCTTGGAATTAGAGAGAATATGATCAAAATGTATTTTATACATCTATGAAATTCTCAGGTAATAAAAATATTAAGAAAATGAAGACCATGAAAATTTGGGAGATGGGTTTGTAAATGACTATAGGCATTTCTTCCTAGAGACACACAAAGCCCATGTTAGTGTGCATACAACCTCTGGATGCAATGGAATGTCCTTCCACAGGTTCATTCATTTTGAGGTAATAAAAAGGGAGATTGTTCTAGTTAGCCTGACACTACCAAAATGTGAAGAATCTTGTCTGAAGTCAGAGAGCTTGAAAGTGTTTGGGGGCTGCAGAATTGGCTGTGGGTGAAGGAATCATCCTTGTCAAAGATCTGCCACAGTGACACCTGCTCATCTATGTTAACTGTCGCACTCTTTGCAATACCCAAGTTATGCATGCAGTCTACGTGTCCATCAAGAAATGAAGGGCTAAAGGCAATTTAACACACACGTGCACACACTCACACAAACACAGTAAAGTTTTTCAGAGCCGTAAAGAAAACTGAAACAATGTCAGAAAAATTGGATGGAACTGGAGATCATCATGGTGACCATGAAATAAAGCAGATTCTGAAAGACAAATATGTTTTTTTTTTTCCTATGTGAAATCATAGTAAAGGAAAAGACATGGAATAGAAGAGGTCTATTAGGGAGAAAGACAATGGATCAATGGATGAATGGTATAATATGGAGGAATGGAGCATAAATATCAGAGTAATGAAATAGAAAGGATGTGGACCCAAATGGGAGGGGAGGTGGGGAGCAAATGCTGGGAGTTAAAGGAGGGAAAGGACACTGTCCTAAGAACAAAATGAGAGCCTAGATATTGGGAAAGCAACTTCAACAATCCTATATCTGACATAAAGCTAGTATCCAGAATATATAAAGAACTCAAGAAGTTAAACAGCAACAAATCAAGTAATCCAATAAAAAATGGGGTGGAGCTAAGCAGAGAATTCTCAATAGAGGAACATTGAATGGCAGAGAAACACTTAAAAGAAATGCTCAACGTTCTTAGTCATCAGGGAAATGCAAATCAAAATGACCCTGAGGTTTCACCTTACACCCATCAGGATAGTTTAGATCAAAAACTCAAGTGACAACACATGCTGGAGAGGATGTGGAGAAAGAGGAACCCTACTCCACTGATGGGTCAGATGAAAATGGAGGAAGACCTCACCTATAATAGGACTGGGATAGGGGCATGGGAGGAGAAGAGGGAGGGAGAGTGTTATTGTGAGGAGATGGTGGAGGGGGCTACAGCTGGGATACAAAGTAAATAAATTGTAGTTAATAAAAATATTAAATAAATTAATAAAAATTGGGGTACAGAACTAACCAGAATTTTCAACAGAGGAATATCAAATGGCAGATAACCTCTTAAAGAAATGGTTAATGTCCTTAATCATCAGGAAACTGCAAGTCAAAAGGACTCTGAAATTCCATCTTACACTCATCAGAATGGCTAAGATCAAAAAGTCGTTGACAACACATGCTGGAGAGGATTGGAGAAAGGGAAACACTTCTCCATTGCTGGTGGGAATGTATACTTATACAGCCATGTTGGAAATCAATCTGGCACTTCCTCAGGAAATTGGGAATAGTACTACTCTAAAACCCAGCTATACCACTCCTGGGCATATATCTGAAAGATGTTACACTATACAACAAGGACATTTGCTCAGTTATGCTCATAGCAGTTTTATTTGTAATAGCCAGAATCTGCAAAACAAACAAACAAACAAACAAAAAAATAGATGTCTCTCAATTGAAGAATGAATAAAGAAATTGTAGTATATTTACAGAATGGAATACTACTTAGCTATTAAAAACAAAAAAAAATCATCAAATATGCAGGCAAATGGATGGAACCAGAAAAGATCCTCCTCAGTGAGTTAACTCAGAATCAGAAAGACATGCACGGTATATATTCACTTATCAGTAGATATTATCCATATAATACAGGATAAATATAGTAAAATCCACACACTTAAAGAAGCTAAATAAATAACAAAGAGAACCCTAAGGTGGACACTTAATTCTCATTCAAGAGGGCAAATTTAATCGACACCAGAAGTGGTTGAAGAGAGGGAACAGGACAGAAGCCTACCATAGATGTCCCCTGAAAGTCTCCACCCAGCAAGAGATCAAAGGAGATGTTGAGACCCAGCCAAACTTTGGGCAGAGTGCACCGGGTCTTATAGAAGAGTGGAAATTCAGAAGAACCCAGAGGGAACAAGAGCTTTACAAAGAGGCCAAAAAAATATGGGCCCAGGGGGCCTTCAGAGACTGATGCACCAACCAAGAACCTTGCATGGAGAAGACCTCGAACCCCTGATCAGATGTAGCCCATAAGTAGCTCAGTGGGTAGCCCGTAAATAGCTTATATGGGTTCCCTAGTAAGGGAAGCAGAGGCTGTCGCTGACATAGACTTTATTATCTACTCTTTGATCAATTCCCCCTTGTGGGGCAGCCTTGCCAGGACAATAGGAAGAAGATCTAGGCAGTCATTGAATTCTATGAAGACTTCAATTTCTTTCTTTATTTCTTCCCTGACTCAGCTGTCATTGAGTAGCGAGTTGTTCAGTTTCCATGTGTGTGCAGCCTTTTTGCTGTTTCTGTTGTTGTTGAGGTCCAGCTTTAGTCCATGGTGATCAGATAGGATACAAGGGATTATTACAATCTTCTTGTATCTGTTGAGGCTTGCTTTGTGACTAACTACGTGGTCTGTTTTAGAGAACATTCCATGAGTTGCTGAGAAGAAGGTAATTTTGTGTGTGTGTGTGTGTGTGTTTGGATGTAAGTTTCTGTAGATGTCTGTTAGGTCCATTTGATTCATGACTTCTGTCAGAGATATTGTTTCTTTGTTTAATTTCTGTTTTGTTGACCTGCCCTTTTTTGAGAGTGAGGTGTTGAAGTCTCCCACTATTAATGTGTGGGGATCTATATGTGATTTAAATTTTATCAATGGTTCTTTTACAAATGTGGGTGCCCTTGTATTTGGGGCATAGATATTCAGGATTGTGATGTCTACCTGGTGGAATTTTCCCTTGATGAGTATGAAGTGTCCTTCCCCATCGCTTTTGATTAATTTTGGTTGAAAGTCTATTTTATCATGTATTAGAATGGCTACTCCTGCTTGCTTCTTGTGTCCATTTGCTTGGAAAACCATCTTCCAGCCCTTTACTCTAAGATAATGTCTATCTTTGTGACTTATGTGTGTTTCTTGTATGCAACAGTTTGTTGGGTCTTGTTTATGCATCCATTGTGTTAGTCTGTGTCTTTTTATTGGAGAATTGAGTCCATTGATGTTGAGAGATATTAATGGCCAGTGGCTGTTAGATCCTTTGATTTTGATGTTGGCAGTGGTAGTGTGTTTGTGTTCTTGGTTACTTTTAGTTTTGCTGTATTGAGATTATTTATTTCCCGTATTTTCCATAAAGTAGTTAGTTTTCATGGGTGTGTTTTTTCATTCTAGTATCTTTTATAACCTTGGATTTTTATGTAGATATTGTTTAAATTTGTTTATGTCCTTGAATATCTTGTTTTCTTCGTCTATGAGGACTGAGAGTAGCCTGGGCTGACATTTGTGTTCTCTTAGGGTCTGCATGATATCTGTCCAGGCCTGTCTGTCTTTCATCGTTTCTGTTGAGAAGTCAGGTGTTCTTCTGATGTGTTCGACATTTTTTGTTTCTTGGCCTTTTTTTCTTGCAGCTTTTAGTATTTTTTCTTTGTTTTGTATACTTACTGTTTTGATTATTATGTGTCGGGAGGATTTTCTTTTCTGGTCTAATTTATTAGGTGTTCTGTAGGCTTATTGCTTGCTTATATTCTTCTCTTTTAAGTTGGAGAAATTTTCTTCTATGATTTTGTTGAAAATATATTCTGGACCTTAGAGGAGGGAATCTTCTTTTTCCTCTACTCCTATTATTGTTAGGTTTTGTCTTTTCATGCTGTCTTGGATTTCTTAGATGGTTTGTGTCCGGAATTTTTTAGATTTAACATTTTCTTTGACGGATACATCAAATTTTTCCATTGTATTTTCCACACCTCAGATTCTTTCTTCCATCTCTTGTAGTCTATTGGTTATGCTAACCTCTGTAGTTCCTGTTTTCTTCCCTAAGTTCTTTCTTTCCACAATTTCCTCCATTTGTGTTTTTTTAATTTTTCCAATTCTGTCTTCAGATCTTGAGCCGTTTTGTTGATTTCCTTCACCTGTCTGACTGTATTTTCCTGTTTTTTCCTTCAATTCCTTCAGCTGTTTGTTTGAACATTTCTCTGTTCATTTTATTTATTTTTTTTTAGTGATTTAAGTATTTCCTCTCTAAAGGCCACAAACTGTTTGTCTGCATCTTCCTGTATTTCTTTATGGATGGTCATAATCTCTTTGTCTTTATCTTCCTCCATTTCTTTATGGATGGCCATAATCTGTTTGAGGTTATCTTCCTCTAGTTCTTTACACATTTTATTTGTTTCCTCTATTATCCTCTTCATAAGCATAGATGTAAGGTCATCTTCTCAAATTTCATTTATGCTGGGGTGTCCAGGGCTGCTTGCCCCTGGATAACTGGGTTCTGGAGATGCCATATTGTTCTGTCTTTTGTTGGTTGAGCTTTTATGCTGACCTGTACCCATTGGCCCATCTTAGGTGTTGGGTGTTAGTTTCTGGTGCTTCCTGGAATCCTGGGTTCTGGAGAATCCCCTCGGCAGGAAGATGATTTACCCAAAGGAGGCCTCCTCAGTTCTTTGGGTATAGTCACTGAATGGCCAGTGATTTTCTAGAATTGCCTCAGCTCACCTCAGGCATATAGACCTGAATGGTAATTGTGGTCTGTGTTAGTCAAGGGGGCCCTCCTCTCACCCACAGAAATCCTGGATACAACTGCCCTGCTTCTGGGTTTCTTGCTGTAAATTTGGTGAGCTTCTGCTGTAACCTGAGTGCATGTCGGTTTGGTCAGTTTAGTTAGGGATAACTGGTTTTCCCTTGGAGCAGTATCTGGGGGCTGATATCCAGTATCCCAAGCTTCTCTAGGTCTCAGGTTAGAGCTCTGTGCCCCAATACCCAAGGGGTAATCAGTGGCAGGTGAGCACAGCTCTCATGCATGCAGCAGGAGGCTAGAGCCTGGACCCTGTGGATAATCAGAAACTAGGTGTCCTGAGGTTGGGCCAGATGTTTCCTCCACCATGGGGTTTCCTCCGAACAGGAAGATCCAGTCTGTGGTGTTTGGGGTGGCACGTAGAGCATTCAGTAGGTAGCCTGTGTGGCTCCAAGCTGGTGACTGGGCAGGAACCTGGGAAATTTTCCTGAGAACTTTTCTGTGTGTGGTGGGGAGGTCGGCTGAGTGCTCTAAGCTCAGCCCTGCTGTTTCCCTTGTTGTGGGGTTTTTCTCCTGACAGGGAAACACAGTCTCTAGTGCCTTGGGGTACACAGTTCTCTCTGTGATGGAGAGTTGGGAGTGCAGCAGGACTCTGGGTTGGCGGCTGTGTGCCCGCTGGTCTGCAGGACCTTTTCCAGGTCAGTCCCGTTTGCTTCCTTCCCTGTGGGGTTTTCTCACAACTGGAACTCCCATTCTCTGGTGTTTTAGTGCCTACAGTTCAGCCTGGGAGGTGATCAAGACACGCAGACATGTGACTCTGGTCTGGTGACCGAGTACCTGTGGGACCTGGGATCTCTTCCAGGTTTTAGAGTGGTGACCTGAGAATGGAGCCAATTGATTCCCACACCGTGGGATTTCCTCTCACCTGGAAAACCTGACCTCTGGTGTTTTAAGGCCCCAAGGTCAGTCTCTTGGTCACTGTACTGACATCTCTGTCCTGCTCCTCAGACACAGTGTCCTCTCAGCACCGCCATCTTGGATCTTCCTTTTAAATTTATTTTTAATTTTTTTTCTTTTCTTTTCTTTTATTAATCACAGGTTATTTACTTTGTATCCCAGCTGTAGCCCCATCCTTCATTCCCTCCCAATACCACCATCCCTCCCTCCTCTCCTCCTTGCCCCTTTCCAAGTCCACTGATAGGGGAGGACCTTCTCCCCTTCCATCTGACCCTAGCTTATCAGAGTACAGGGAATCATATGAAATAAGAGGGAGTTAGTAAGACCTCCAGAGGACAGGAGCTCCACAAGGCCCAAATATATCAGGGCATAGGGATCTTTTATGAGACTGTTTTTCCAACCAAGGACCATGTATGGAAATAACCTAGAACCCCTGCTTGGATATAACCCATGGGAGCTCAGTATCCAAGTGGGTAACCTAGTAAGGGAAACAGGAACTATTTCTGACATGAACTCAATGCTGTCTCTTTGCCCCCCCCCCCCCGAGGGAAGAGCAGCCTTGCTAGGCCACAGAAGAAGGCATTCCAGCCAGTCCTTTTTAATTTTTTAAATGTACATATTGTTAGGACTGGACTGGGGAGATGACTTAGTTGATAAAAGGAAGATCTGAGTTCAAACCTTTAGAACCCATACAAAGCTAGTAATATTAGCATAATCTCTAACCCCAGTGCTCCTGTGGTGAGGTGGAAGCTGGATGCAAGATAATCTGGAAGCCCATTTTCTAGATAGCCTGGCCAATGCACCTCTGAAAACAACAAAAGAAGATTCTTTGTCAAACAAAGTGGAAGGCAAGAGCCAACATTTGAGGTTTTCATCTGACCTCCACAAAATCCATGGCATGTACAAATATATACACATGCATATGATACCCTTCTATGTAATACACAAACAATATCAAGATCGCTTGCTATCTGTAATGAAA
This sequence comes from Psammomys obesus, assembly GCF_907164565.1. NCBI lineage: Eukaryota > Metazoa > Chordata > Mammalia > Rodentia > Muridae > Psammomys > Psammomys obesus. The sequence continues at coordinate 460,567 of NW_026590561.1, read as the reverse complement.
TTTTATTCTTTGTAAATGGTAACTAATCAATAATCAAATCCATTTCAAAATAATTACAAATAAGTAAATGAAGATGCCCCAATCTTAAACTTTGATAAATACAGTTAATATCAGTTACTGTTACTTTGATTTATGTCAGTGAAAAATAACTTAAACATTTTGGGACCCAAGAAACAAGCTTGTGCAGCTATTTTAATATCTGACAGAACAGACTTCATCCTGAAACTAACACAAAGCATTAGATTGGCCAAAATGCTGGACTAGATAGGCCATGGACCCAGGGGACAAGTAAATACTGCTGTTGTACTAAAGAACCACAGCAAGAAATGACTCTTAATGACATTTTGCTAAATCTGTATGTCAGTGTCTCACTCGACCATCATCAGCGAAGTTTCCACTTGGAGTAGATGGCAAATAACACAGAGACTTACATTTGGACAATGTGCAAAATGAAAGACCTTGGAACACTCAGTCCCAAATAGGATGTCTCCATCAAATCCCTCCACTCAGAGCTTAGATAACCCTGAGGAAGAGGAAAGAGTCACCAAGGAAACAAGGCTGACTAGACGCAATAGGACTGATGCACATATGAACCCAGAGACTGTCTAATACACACAGGGCCACATGCGTTCAAGCCAGATAAGTTCTCAGCACTGACAGGGAGAAATTGACACAGTTTCCCACCCCCTATCAAGAAGCTATCTTCAATAGACATCTGCTTGACAAGGAAAAATTATTTTTTTTCCAATGGAGTCTCACTGTACATACAAATCACTCTCAGAAGCAGACCCCACACCCAGCAGTAGATCATCAACATAAATGAACGCAAGAGTATTTTTGGAAGTATGAAATACTTTGTCAGTTTTTTTTTCTTCCTTATGGTTCCTTTGCATATATACTACAGTTTATAGTTTGGGATTTTTATGGGATTTCTATGTAAGTGAGTGTGTGTGTGTGTGTGTGTGTGTGTGTGTATGTATGCATTTTTTGATATTTTCTTTGAATATTTTTACTCTGTTTTATCCTATTCTGGTTTCTTTTCTTTTATATTTATATGCTTTTATGTTATCATTATTATTGTAGATGCCTGTTATATCCTAATAAGAAAGAGAGAGAAAGAAGGACTGCTCATTTGGGTGAGTGAGGTAGTGCAGAGGATCTGGGATGAGTTGGAGAGGTGAGACCATAATCAAAATATATTGCATTTAAAAATCTATTTTCAATTTAAAATGAGAAAAAAATTACAAAAGAAGATTCAACCTTTGTTCCAAGGGTTTCAATAGTCTAATGAATAAATCAGAGAAATGAACAGGGAATAAAAACAGAACGAGGAGAAATTCACACAGTGCTGATGACCAGTGGCACAATAAGTCAAATGTAGCCTCAGTATGTCAAAGAAGTTGCAGGAGGTGGAGAATCTAGGTAGGACCTTGGCTATGCATTACAGAGTAGCTAGAAGGAAGCAGGGGACTGTCAGGGCATATGAAACAAATTACAGGGAAGCTTGAAGGGACTTAGGTGCCTTAGTATAACTGCAGGTACAGAATAACAAATTTAACATTTGAGCTTGGAAACTGAAGCAGCAAATATGTGTCTACCTCTGCCCCGTGTGTGTGTGTGTGTGTGCGTGTGTGTGTGTGTGTGTGTGTGTGTGTGTGTGTGTGTGTGTATGCGTGCAGATTGCACGGTGGCACAGTGGAGGCCGGAGAACAACCTTAAGTTTGTTCTTTGTAATTCCTTATGTACCTGCCCCCCACCTTTGAAACATTCTCTCTCATTTGCTTAGAACTCATTAACTATGCTAGGCTGGCTTGTCAGTGAACCCTAGGGATTCTTCCATCTCCACCATTCCAGTACTGGGATTAGAACTACATACCACCATGCACATCTTTTTTACATGAGTTCGGGGGCTTAATCTCAAGTACTTGTTATTTATTTACTGAGCTATCTAAGTCTAATAAATTGTTTCTATAGACCACTGTTTTAAACGTAGATTCTGGATTTCATTTATTATTTATTGTGATTCTGTGGATCAAACCTAAAATCCCACACACACTGGGTAAGCACTCTACCACTGATCTAGCCCTCTTTATGAATTATAAAAATGAAACATGACTTCTTTGAAGTTGCCTCAGTAAATCCTAAACTTAGTCTGTTGGCCAGGCTGGCTTTGAACTTGCACTTCTATATCAACCTCCTAAGTATATGGGATTACAGTGTAGTGTCACCGGACTTTGCGAAAATGTGGGTTTTTGAGTCTTTAGATTTAAACTTGAGACTTTAGGTAGAAGGTCAGTATAGCAGTGAAAACAGGATTTGGTTAATAGAAATGCTACCTGCATATGAATAGGTGAATTAAAGAGATTTGCTAATTGAATTGAGAAGAGGTGGAGAAGAGCAGAAACTCACCTTGAGACCCTTTTTTAAAATTTTATTAATTTTTATTTTTTTATATTAATCAAAGGTTATTTACTTTGTATCCCGGCCGTAGCTCCCTCTCCCATTCCCTCCCAACCCTACCCTCCCTCTCTCATCTCCTCCCTGCCCCTTTTCAAGTCCACTCCTAGGGGAGGTCCTCCTCCCCTTCCATCTGACCCTAGCTTATCAGGTATCTTTAGGACTGACTGCCATGTCCACCTCTGTGACCTAGCAAAGTTGTTCCTCCCTCAGGAGAGGGGGAGGTAAAGGAGCCAGTCATTAAGTTCATGTCAGAAATAGTTCCTGTTCCCCTTACTAGGTAAACTTGTATACTGAGCTACCATGGGCTACATCCGAGCAGGGGTTCTAGGTTATATCTGTACATGGTCCTTGGTTGGAGAAACAGTCTCATAGAGGACCCCCCATGCCCTGATATATTTTGTTCTTGTGGAGCTCCTGTCCTCTCCAGGTCATACTAACTCCTCCTTTTTTATTGTATGATTCCTTTCACTCTGCCGAAGATTTGGTTATGAGTCTTAGCATCTGCTTTGATACACTGCTAGGTAGAGTCTTTCAGAGGTCCTCTGCAGTAGGCTCCTGTCCTGTTACTTGTTTTCTCCTTCCACCCATGAGACCCTTTTAACACTTAGATTTCCCAACTTTTTCTGGATTCATTGAATTTCACACATGAATGCTTTTGACAGAGTTAACAGTCCAAATTCTCCAAGAGGCACCTGGAGTGGATGCACATGCCCGAGATATAGAGAATTCTCTGCTTGTTGAGAAAGTTGAATGAATGAGTGTTATTTTAGATGGGTATTGAAGAGTTAGTTGGAGTGTTCTGAGTCAGAGGAAAGAAACTGGAATCAAAGAAGATACCTAGTGATTCAGATAGTGACATTGTTTATTAGGAAAAGCTCCATGCAGTTAAAAGATAACTTATAGTTAAGTAGAGGATATGTGCATTAAAAATTATTTATTTATTCACTTTACATCTCTATCATAGCCCCTCCCACCTCTCCTCCTGGTCCCATCCTCCCTCTCTCTTTGCCCTATCCCTCCTCAGAAGATAGATTAAATTTAGAAGAGTTCAAATTCTGTTCTTCATTCTCCTAAAAGTGTGTGTGTGTGTGTGTGTGTGTGTGTGTGTGTCTGTCTGTCTGTCTCTCTGTGGTATATGTACCCATTTGTGGTGGTATGTATAGCTATGCCCATGTATTAAGGCCAGAGGAGAACATCGGCTGTCTTATTTTAAAACTTTCCTTAATAAGAGGGTTTCTTATTGAGCCTGGACATAAGCTGGTAATCATAAAACCATAGATACCTTCTTTGTCTCTTCAAAGTGCTGGGGCTGCTGGGTTATGTAGACATTCCTTGATTTTTATGTGGGTGCTGGAATTTGAAGTCATGTTCTCATGCTTGTACAACAAGAGCTCTTACTCATGACTATCCCTCCAGCCTTATTCTGCCCTTTAGAAGAAATTACTGTTTCTGATAGTGATCTATAGAATAACTCTATGCAGGTGCCTGAACTGAGAACTTAGAGATCTGAAAAGTGTCAAGAGAAACACCATTAAGACTCTGCCTCTGTCTGTAAGTCTCCAGTGCTGAGGATATAATTCAGGGCATTACACATTGTAGACAGGCACACAGGACACACTTCCAGCTCCATTCTTCCTTTTAAATGACCAAACGTTATTGGTCTTCTGAGTGGATCCTCTACGTAGCATATTCTAAAAAGCCTCTGCCCTGCAGACTATCAAAGCAGATGCTGAGCCTGATGGCCAACTGTTGGGCAGAGTGAATGGAATTTTATGTAAGAAGTGGGAAATAGTAAGAGCTTGAGAGGACAGGAACTCCACAAGGAGAGCAACAGAACAAGAAAATTTGAACACAGGGAACTTCCCAGAGACTCATACTCCAACCAAGGACTATTCATGGAGATAACCTAGAACCCCTTCACAGATGTAGCCCATGGCAGGTCAGTGTCCAAGTGGGTTACCTAGTAATGGGAAAAGGGACTGCCTCTGACATAATCTGATTGGCCTGCTCTTTGATCACCTCCCCCTGAGGGGGGAGCAGCCCTACCAGACCACAGTAGAGGACAATGCAGCCACTTTTGATGAGAACTGATAGACTAATATCAGAAAGGAGAGGAGAACCTCCTCTATCAGTGGACTTGGGGAGGGGCATGCTTGCAGAAATGGGAGGGAGGGTGGGATCGGGAGGGGAGGAGGGAGGGGCTTATGGGGGGATACAAAATGAATACAGTGTAATTAATAAAAAGTTAAAAAAAAGCAGATAAGAAGCAAAAGTGACCAGCCCACTCTTTGCCCTTTAAAACATACAATTTGGCATATACAAAGGACACTCTGTGGGTACAAATTGTAGGTAAGAGTGATGTGGTTAAGACAGGCTTGATTGATAGTCATAAAATCAGAGCTACTGAATTTGAAGCCCAGTTCTACCATATACTGTTCTTAGAAGATGCTCGCTGTAGCTTACCATGCATAATGCTCCTCTGAGCTTCTTTTGAAACTACTTTATGTCATGTTCTATATACTTTTTTAATATAAGAGTAAGGATCATATATTTAATTATTTCATTAAATATGGTAAGAATTCAATTGTTAAGTTTTACCTTTCAACTCAACTTAGTGCTCTGAAATAAACACTTATATTCTTGGGATAGTGAAGAGCAAATTGTTTAGCAGAGGTTTTGTTTGTTTTATTTGCTTTTCATTATTGGGTAATAAGGAGTTTTTTTTCTTTATTATTGTTATTATTATCATTTATTATAATCTACTCAATTTGTATCCCAGCTGTGGTCCCCTCAATCATCTCCTCCTAATCCCACCTTCCATTTCTCTTCTCCCCCTATGCCCCTCCTCTAGTCCACTGATAGGGGAGGTCCTCCTCCCCTTCTGTCTGACCGTAGCCTATCAGGTCTCATTAGGATTGGTTGAATTGTCTTTCTCTGTGGCCTGGCAAGGCTGCACCCCCCAGGGAAGGTCATCTGAGAGCCTGCCACTGAGTTCATGCCAGAGTCAACCCTTGCTACCTTTACTAGGGAACCCACTTGGACACTGAGTCTATGGGCTACATATGAGCATGGGTTTTAGGTCCTCTCCATGTATGATCCATGTTTGGGGTATCATTCTCTTCAGGGCCCTCTGGGATCAGACTTTTTTGGTTCTGTTGCTCTCTATTTGGAGTTCCTGTCCCCTCCAGGTCTTTCTGTCTCCTCCTTCTTTCATACAATTCCATGCATTCTGCCCAAAATCTGGCTGTAAGTCTCAGCATCTGCTTCGAAATCTCTATCAGTAGAGTTTTTCAGAGGCCCTCTGTGGTAGGCTTTTGTCCTGTTTCCTGTCTTCTCCTGCTTCTGTGTCTATCACTTTTGCCCTTCTGAATGAGGATTGAGCATCTTCCCTAGGGTCTTCCTTGTTGCTTAGCTTCTTTAAGAGTATAGATTTTAGTATGTTTATCCTATATCATATGTCTAATAACCACTTATGAGTGAGTATACACCATGTGTGTCTTTCTGTTTCTGGGTTATCTCACTCAAGATGATCTTTTCTAGTTCCTACTATTTGCCTGCAAATTTCATGATTTCCTTGTTTATAATTGCTGAACAGTATTCCATACCACAATTCCTGTATCCATTCTTCCACTTAGGGGACATCTAAGTTGTTTCCAGATTCTGGCTATTATGAATAGAGCTTCTACAAACATGGTTGAGCAAATGTTCTTGTATAGTTGATCATATTTTGGATATATGCCTAGGAGTAGTATGGCTGGATCTTGAGGTAGCACTATTCTTACTTGTCTGAGAAAGTGACAGATTGATTCCCAAAGTGTTTGTACAAAGTTACATTCTCACCATCAATGGAGGAGGGTTCCTCTTTCTTCACAACCTCTCCAGCATTTGTTGTCAATTGAGTTTTTGATCTTAGCCATTCTGGTGGGTGTAAGGTGAAATCTCAGTGTCGTTTTGATTTGCATTTCCCTGATGACTAAGGATGTTGAGCATTTCTTTAAGTGTTTCTCTGCCACTTGATATTCCTCTGTCGAGCATTCTCTGTTTAGCTCTGTTCCCCATTTTTTTAAATTGGATTACTTGATTTATTGCTTTTTAACTTCTTTAGTTCTTTATATATTCTGGATATTAGCCCTCTGTCAGATGTAGGATTGGTGAAGAACCTTTTCCAATCTGTAGGCTGTTGTTTTGTTCTGATGATAGTGTCCTTTGTTTTAGAGAAGCTTTTCAGTTTCATGAGGTCTCATTTATTAATTTTCAATTATAGAGCCTGTGCTGTTGGTGTTCTGTTCAGGAAATAAGGAGAATTTTTTAATCGAAAAAACTTTTTACAGTGTGTATTTTGATCACCTTTTCTTCCTCACTGAATTTCTTCCAAATCCTCCCTACCTCCATACCCATCAAACTTTTTTCTTTCTTTTTGAAAACAAAAATTTCAAAGGGAAAAATTGAAGCCTAACCCTCTTGCCAGAATACACACACACACACACACACACACACACACAAAGGAAAAGAAAGTGAAAATAGATAAGCAAAAGACCAACAAGCAAAAATCCAAAACAAAGAAAGTGAAACATAAAAAATTCACAAAAATACCATTGAGCTTGTTTTGTGTTGCCAACTTCTTCTGAACTGTGATATATATATCCAGTGAGAGTCCTTTGGAGAAAACCAATTTTCCCTTTGTGGCTATCAGTGGTAGATAGTTTCATGGTTATGTGTGGGAGTCCATGTCTATATCCCCCTCTCAGTGCCAATACCCTGTATGGACTGAGCCTGGACAGGTATTATGAATGCTGTCATAGTTTCTGTGAGTTTATATGTACATTAGTCTTGTTGTGTCTGGAAGACTGTGGAATCATGCTCTTGTAATCTTCTCCTCTTCCACATAGATTGTTGAACCCTGAGGGGAAGGCTTTAAGGAAGATATCCATTAGGACAAAGTGCTCTAGAGTCTTCTACTCTCTGTGCATTGTCTGTGTGTTACTTCCTATCTCCTGTAAGAGGAAACTCCTTTTTCTAAGGCTAGCAACGCACTGATTTATGGTGTGATGGCTATTCTTGGTGTCAACCTGACCACATCTGGAATTAAGTAAAACCCAAGTGGTTTTAGTTAATGGTCATTTGGATGAGTATACCCATGAGGGATTTTCCTTAGTTAAATCTTTTGAAGTGGGAAGAATGAACTTTAATCCTTATCTTTTGAGTTAGAAACTCCCTCTTTAATCTAGACCATAACTTTTCGTGGCAGCTTATATAAAGGGTATGGAAGAAGGAAGCTTTTTCTCTCTTTCCTTCTCTTTCTCATTCTCTCTGGCAATTCTATTCTTTCACTGGGATTAGAACCTACTTCTTTAGGACTCTGGCATATACTGAAGACCAGCAGAAACACCCAGATTTGTGAACTGAGCAACTACTGGATCCTTGAAACTTCTATTGACAGCCATTGTTGGACTAGCTGGACTAAAACCTATAAACCACTTTAATAAACAATGTGTGCTTGTGTGAGTGTGTATGTGTGTGTGTGCATTCTATAGTTCTGTTTTTCTAGAGAATCCTAACTAATACATATGGGTGTGGTATTATGCTTTTAAGAGCTATTTTATTGCTATATTCTTTTAGCAGAATGATTGTTGGCTTTCCTCTATGCATGTAACTTATCTATGCTCAGGTCCTTGGTCACTTTAACAGTGCCAGATATGGGTTCAATCTTATGGAGTGGGTCATAAATCCCACCAGAAAGTGGTGGATTATTCTTATAAAATTTGTTCAGCAGTGTTTTCATACCTTTCTTCTTATATTGTAGAGTTCAGATGATCATTTAATTGAGAAACCTGGAAAAATTAGGAAATATGAGATCTTAAAAATATCTTACCAATTGTTTTTACAATGATTCAATATCTGTCACTATTAAAAGCAGACTATGTGAGACATCTAAAAATGGCCACTCCAGTGACAAGATTTCCATGAAATGACAGATACGGAAACCAGGTAACATTTTCAGATTTATTCATTCTCTTTGAATATTTTATTCATAGTCTGTTAAAATTCTAAGAAGAAGAGTAGGCTACCTGTTGATAAGCATTGGTCACGTTAACTAAAAGCAATAGTCCTCTGTGTTAGCCAGCTTCTTTCTGTTATGATGACAATGTTTATGAGAATATCAAATTAAATAATAAAATGCTTATTTTATCTTACTGTTTCAGTTCATGCTCAGTTGGCTTCATTTATTTTAGTTCATGGTCAAGAAGTACACCACAGCAGAAGCATGTTGTAACACAAAGCTGCTCATCTCTTGGTAGCCAGGAAGTAGAAAGACGGAACCGTAACAAGGGCCGGGACACAAGATGTAGTCTAAAGGTCACACCCCTAAAGACCTATTACATTTAACTAGGCCATATCACCTAAATTTCTACTAGTATCCGATAGTTCTCTAATTTATGATTTATAATTTATGGATTACTCCACCAGTATCATCAATATTCACTAATCAATTATAATCCTGAGTCCTCACCTCTAACTACTGCTGTGTTGCAGAAGAATCCTACAAAACATGAGCCTGTTGGGGACACTGCAATCCAAGCCATAACCTTTCCCAACTTTGCTTCAAGGCTGTGAAGAATATATGTGTATATCTGATCTTCCAATAGAATTCAACTCTTCTATGCTGCTTGAGAGATGCTTTCGTGGATATCAAGAGCTCTTTTTAAGAAAAGCAAATGGATTTTTTCATTCCCAATGAATCTTTAATCATAGCACAGTTGTTATTACATCTGTCTGGATGTCCCCAAGGGATTTATATCCTTATTCAACATTTATCAGTCCAAAATTAACTGCACTGGTTTAGGGCTCTGAAAGTTTGTAAGAGTTAAAAACCTCTGGAGTTGTGTTGTTTCTGAAGGTAGCTTGTAGGAAGTGGAAGGGAGTTGGGTTGTGTAGGAGATGTAGCAAGCACTGAGCTGGAAGAACAGATTTTTTTTTCAATTACTTCTGCTACTTATCAAATAAGTAAGACCTGACTGTATCAAAGGGCAACCATGGTGGGAGGATTGGTGACAACATCTTTCATTCTCCTATGTGACAGCTTGCTACATTAAAGTGTGCAATCTAGGAAGGCAATTGAGAGTCAGCTGGCTGGACAGAAGTAACAAGCTTGTCACATAAATACAGAGGTATCATCCCATTTGGCTGGAGAGAAAATGCTGTCAGAAGCAGGTCATGAGGCCAGCCTACCCTCAAGAAGAAGGAGGTACGTAGGGGTGAAACACCACAAGCTAGAGATGATATGGAGAGATACTAGAACAAGGGATATTGGATTTTCTTTAGCCAGTTATGCAAGGTTGTTAATGTGCATTTTATAACGTTTTGCCATTTTCTGAACATATTCCAACACACTACCTCTTTATTACAAGTGTCAATTATTATTCATAGTCAGAGAACCTAATGATGGTTAGAAATATATCTTTTGGTGGGTACTATAGGTTGGCTTCTGTAGCCTCACTTTGACCTCTGTTCTCTATTATACTGTTTTCTGCATTGTTAGAAAAGGCACACACAGTTTGTGCTATTTGCCTATATTTCCATGTCTAGAGTCCCTTAATTAGGTTGGTGGCACACAGTATCTGATATAGTGCTCACTCAGGTGGAAATGAGTCTTAGAGAGGGAGTTTGCAAATAAAAGCTTGAGACTGGGGGAAATAGGAAGTTTCAGTAAGGGGTGGATGAATCAAATTCTGAGAGAAAACTATTCGAACAATTGCCATTTTTATCCTGCCACCGTTCCAGAAGATACCCCAAGACTGTTTCAAATCACTTTCCTACTTTAATACTGATGTCCTTGAGATTTGAATTTTTCTCTCAGTGCCTGACTACATTTAAAATGCAGCACCAGGCCTGCCAACCAGATGTTCTGGCATTAGTGTCTTTGCTACACCACTGTCTTGCATCCTTAATATGCCCATTCATGTTTGTATTGCTGTTCTGGCTTGTGTGTTTGAATGTCTTCCAGCAGCCCAACAACAGTATTGCTGCATTCCCCTGACCTTAGTGAAGCTGGCTGGTGCCTCAGGCAGACAGTTCTCCAACCTGGAGATGGAAAGAAGGTTTGCACTTTTTCACCAGAATAGATCTACAACTAAAATGCCAGGGGAACCAGCTCTAATCTTGATCTAAAGGACAGAAACAAATATGGAAGAGGGCTGGGAGATGGTTCAAATTGTTAAGTGCAGAAACACAAGCACCTGAGTTCAAAGCCCAGCACCTACATGGGAATCCAGCTGTGTGTTTGTGATTCCAGGGCTGCTGAGGTGGCGACAGTAGAATCCCTGTGGCTTGCTGAGCAGCCAGCCTAACTCAATTGCTGAGCCCTTGGTCCCGCCGAGTTACCTTGTCTCATCAAGCAACATGTATAGCTCCTGAAGAACAACATCCAAGGTTGATACATCTGACCTCTATATGTATGCACACTCATGTACACGCACACACGCACAGACGCACACACGCACACGTGCACACACACACACACATTAAAAGAAAGAAAGTTTTAAATACAGGTCCTGGGCTATTAGTGTCAAAAGAACTGACATTAAGATGAAAATAATTCCCCTGGGCCATCTGTTTATTTCGACAGATTTCTAACTTGTCTCTGAATTTTTCCAATCTAATTTTCCAGATGCAAATCAGTCATATCTTCTTGTGTCAACATGACAAGCAATCATCACCAGTTTTGTCTGGGACTAGCTAGCAACTAGTTAGCTCCATGAATACTGTCACATTGACTCATCATCTTGATGGGTCACTTCTACTGTGCACTGATACAAGCCTGTACTTCACGAGAAGGACATCTGCCTCATACCAACAAAATAAAAAACCAAGGAGAATCCAGATGCCAGTCATGCGTATTGTTCCTTGGGAGCCATGCATCATGGGTTTTTGAGATGAGGTCTCTCACTGGCCTGAAACTAGGTACACAGGCCAGCACCAGGAATTCTCCTGTCTCCATCTCTCTAGAACTGGAACTACATGCTCATGCCACAATGCCCAGCTGTTTTTATGTGGGCGCTGGGGATTGAACTCAGATATTTGTGTTTGTGTAGGACTTGAGCAGCAAACATTTTACCAGGTGACCTCTCTGCCTAGTTCAGAAAAGTATTTTCATTGTATTAATTACCATTATAGAATATAGGCATCACTAACTGATTTTCAATTCTAACAAAAAGTATAAATGTTCTATTCTATCCTCTTTTCTAGTGCACATTTTTTCTTGGCTAACAATATAATATGTGAGGTGTGTGTGTTTGTGTGTGTGTGTGTGTGTGTGTGAGAGAGAGAGAGAGAGAGAGAGAGAGAGAGAGAGAGAGACGTTGGTATGCCCATGTGCTTGTGATTGCATATGAATATGTGTACATCTATGGGTGGAGGCCAAAATTAAGTATCATGCTTCTTCTTTAATTGCTTACTTACTTACTTTAATTGCTTACTTACTTTAATTGTCTTACTGTTTTCGCATGTTTTTTTTTTTTGTGTATGGTTTATGTACATGCATATTTGCATGTGCAGAGGCACATGTACATGCAAGCAAATTGTGTGTACATGTCACTTGTCCATGTGAGGACAGTGATTGAGTGGAATGACTTTCTTAGTCACTCTAGTTTTTGAGACATGGTCTCTCACTGAACCTTAAACTCACTGGTTTGAGGATTCTGGCTGACCAGTAAATGCCAGGAATGTCCCTGTCTGTCTAACCAGTGTTAGAGCTGCATATTTGTCTTTGTGTGCCCTACTTCATGTACATGCCTGGGAATCTGAACTCAGGTCCTCATGTTTGCATTACAGGTCCTTTAGTGACAGAGTGATCTCCTTAGTCCTCTCCACCATGTGCATGTATGGCTATAGGCATATCTTTCTCCATTGCAAGAACACACAGTTTTTAATGTAATGATTCTATGAAGGAGAAAAGTACTTGGTAGTTGATTCAGACTCTGTAGTTGAGTGCCAAAATAGAAATGGGTACACATCTTCTTCAGTCTTCTGAAGTGATCCTCATCAGTTTGCTGCTTCTCCTCTTTCTTTATAGTAAATCATGAATGCCAAACAACTGTACCGAACATACTTTCTGGTATCCTAAAGTTTTGTGTATGACTAAAAAGTTAGCTGTGACTCTCTCACAGATACATGATGTTGTTTGACATTGCACAGGTGTTCATGTGATTTACCCGCTAAGTGGTATAATTTTCTATCAGGAAAGTATCTCAGTATATTTCCTAAGTTTATACTAGAAAAAAATCATATTTGTTGAAGAACCTGACAATAATTGAGTGAACTTTCTGATGGCTGGAGTCTGGAACCCTAACCTCTCACTTTCAAGTTCACTACTGATAGCATTTCTGAACATTGAAAATGCTAGAAAAAAAACAAAACAAAAGGGGGAACCAAAAAAATAATGTATTTAAGAACCTCTTCCCTTAATCCACAATAGCTCTTGCTCCTATTTTTTTTTTTTTTTGAAGTGCCATCAAAGTCAAATTCATCTCTCCTCCCTGGAAGGCCAGTCCATCATCAGATTTCCTTCCATATTTTAATCATAGTGAGGAAAGTCAATCTGCTGTGTCTGTTTCCTGCAGATAAATGACAGACAGCTAGAAATGGCTGACCTTTTCATAAAGAAATCAGAGGCATGTGCCAAGATCTGCAATTAGCAGGAATTGCAGATGCCATAGACACGTTGGTAGGTCACAAGAAAAGAAAATTTAGAAATATAACTAGGCTAAGGAGAGACAACTATGTTGAAATTAGCTTTTGGAAAATAATGAATGAAAGTAAGTAAGGAGACTGTGTAGCTACTCTATAGTTTTGGAATTCTTGGGAAAATAAGTCTGATCTCCAAAAACAGCTTATGTATTCAATTATCAGAAAACATCACATTCATAGTCACAACGTGTGTGATGCTTAGTGTTTGCTCTTTTTATATTTGGGTATGTGTGAAGGTGTGCACTCACATCTCTGTGTGTGTGTGTGCATGGTTTTGGAGACCCTGAGTGTCATTTCTTAGCATTTACTTTGTTTTTGAGGCAAGTTCTCTCATGGCCTGGGCTATGTTGATTAGGTGAAACTGGTTGGTTAGTGAGTCACAGAGATCAGCCTGTCTTCACCTCTTTAATGCTTGGTTTAAAAGTACGGATCCCTGAGGGGGGGGGGAGCAGCCTTACAAGGCCATGGAAGACAGTGCAGCCAGTCCTGATGAGACCTGATAGACTAGGATCAAAAGAAAGGGAGGAGGATCTCTCCTTTCAGTGGACTGGGGGAGGGACAGTGGTGGGGAAGAGGGAGGGTGGAATTGGGAGGGGAGGAGAAAGGGAGGTACAGGGGAGACACAAAGTGAATAAACTATAATTAATAAAAATAAAAATAATTATATAAAAAGTATGGCCCGTAACACCTGACTTTTTTTGTTTTTTAACATGGGTTCCGGTGATCAAATTTAGGTCCTGATGCCAGCTCTTCACCAATTGAGCCAATTCCCTTGCCTATCAGAGTAAACTTAAATTTGGGGGTTTACTTATCTTCTGTGAGTATTCAGGGTCATGTACATAGATTTTTTAGGACCTGAGGAAATCTCAGAGCTGATCCAAAAGGCAATCATTGTTTCAATAACATTTTAAATATGAAAAGTAAGATGATATGGCTCCATGGTAGAATATTATCCTATAGTGCACAATGTCTCAGGATCAAATTCCAGCACTGCCAAAACATAACAAAATGTTTAACAGGGGCTGACTACCTGGCTCTGCAGGCATTTGCGATGTATGGTGACCTGAGTTCAGTATCTGGGACCCACATGGTAGGAAGCGAGAACCAATTCCTACAATTTGGCCTCTGACCGTCACACCGTGGCATGCTTAAGTGCACACAATAAGTCTATGTCAGTTTAAAGGCCATCAGTCTATTAAACTGACATTTTTATGGGTCAAAACAACCCCACTATCAGCAGTTGCATATGCAGTTCAATCTATATGTTTAGTGGTTAAAGCGGGAATGGTACATGATGTGGAATATGTTATGATTGTCATTTCTTAAAGATATTCGTTACTTAAAATATTTGCTTTAATTGTTTCATAATATGGATATTTTTTGATGAGTTAACTGAAAACACAGAAGATTCCTGAATTAGTTCATGTTATGTTGCTGCAGCAAAATTTCAGAGACTGGCTGATTTATAAAGAAAAGTGGCTTTGAGAACCAGAGAAATGGCTCAGTGCTAAAAGTGCTGGCTATTTTTCCTGAGGACCAGGTTCAATTCTCAGTACCCATATAGCAACTTACAACCATCTATAACCACAGTTCCATGGGTTCCAGTGCCTTTTTCTAGATTTCATAGGTACTGGGCACATAAGTGGTATACAAATACACATAGGCAAAATATAACACACATATGAGCACAAGTATAAAGAAAAGTGGCTTAAAGTAACTTTCAGTTTTAGAATCTTCAAGTGTATGAAACTTTCACAAACGCAAGCAGATGTTTGTCTTTGAAATGACTCTATACCAGTGCTTCTCAACCTTCCTAATGCTGTGACCCTTTAATATAGTTCCGCAGGTGGTAATCTCCAATCATAAAACTATTGTGTTGCTAATTCACAACTGGAATTTTGCTACTATTGTAAATCATAATGTAAATATATGATAGGCAAGATATCTGATATGTGACCTCCAAAGGGTTAAAGACCCACAGGCTGAGAACTGCTGATGTAGATCCTGTCAAGTTGGTAATCAATGTTGACTCTCACAGCTTCTCTTCAATGTCTATTATAAACTCCATTGGCTGTATTCAAACATGGCTTATGGTATTATCATGGGAACATATGGGAGGGTTATCAATACCATGGTGTTTCAGGAATCCAGATACATTCAGGGATTGGGTTAACTCTTTTTATAACAACAATTTATTATTTAGAAAAGGAATAAAAGCTGAATGTGATGGTCTAGTACAGTCATTCTAGCTACTGAGAAAGGTGAGGCAGGAGGATGGAAAATTCAAGGCCAGTCTGGATACAAGGTGAGTTCAAGAGATCTTGTCTTACAGTGTAATGAATTTTTGGCTAACATTTGTGAGACCTTAACACCAGTACTATGAAGATAAGGAAGATAAAGGACTAAGTGGTTGAGGGTCTCTAAGTGGTAGAAAACTCTCAGCATGGTCAAGTTCCTGAGTTCCATCTCCTATGTACCTGCCTCTCAAACGTTTAAGATAGCACTAGTTTGACTGACATGGTAGTGCACACTGAAGAGGCTGAAAAAGGAAGATTGTGACTTAAAGTGTAGCTTGCAGTATATAACAAGACTCTAAGAGTCAGAAGCAAAAAGAGGGCTGAAATTTAGATTAGTGGTAGAATACTTACCTAGTATGTATAAGTCCTAGGGTTTAATCCCAGTATTGAAGGGTAAGAGGGATGGATAGATAAATTGATAGATAGATAGAGAGATAGATAGAGAGATAGATAGATAGATAGATAGATAGATAGATAGATAGATAGATAGATAGATAGATAGATAAGCAAGATGGGATGGGAGAGGGGAATGAAGAATGAGCAAGATGGAAGAGAGCTCACTATGTGGAAAAATACAATCATTTAAAAACCATTCTAAAAAAATTCTGAGAAAACACAGGAATATATGTAGTAACTGAGAATTTATCAACAGAAGAAATAGATAATGGTTTATCACCAATTTTTGTTCTTAAATATTTTGAACTTAGCATATAAGGTGTTAGTTATCACTGACATTTTCAAACAAAATGTATGTTAATGATTCCCATTACCCTTCTCCCATTCCTTGCTGTTCCTTATCCCTATTGTAATCTCCCATTCTTCTTTCATGCATATGTATCCTTTGGGCCTTTCCCTATGCTTCTTCATCACAACTTATTACACTCTCTGAGTCTCTTTTAGAGTTTTTAAGAATCTGTTCACACTTATATGTGTAGTTTTTAGGATTTGCCCACACTAGTTATATGTGTACATTACAGGCAAGGATCCACCTATGAGGGAGAAGAGGTGTTTTTTGTCTGTGTTTGGGTCACTTTGTTTGATATAATTTCCATATCCATCAATTCTATTAATATTTTCATGATTTCATTTTTCATTATAAACAAGTAAAATCTCATTGTATATATTTACCTTGTTTTTGTTATTCAGTTATGTGTTGATGGCGATCTAGACTGATTCAATTTTCTTCCTCAGACTACTTTTCTGGAGTCAGTAAAATGGTGATGTTTTGAAAATGGGGGTGGTCAGCTCTCCTGGAGCTGAAGTTACAAGCAGTTGTGAGTACCCTGATATGGGGGCTGGAAACTGAAGTTGGGTCTTCTATTAACCACCAAGCCACCTCTTCTGTACTCAGGGGATTTTAAAACTTATTCTGTATTGCTTATTTCCTTTGCTTTCTTTCTGTTATATTGTGGTTCCCAAGATGGACAAGCAGGTAGCTGAGAAATCAGAAAGCAGATCTGGGTCTTCTTTAGCTTGTCCTTGAAGCAAGGATAACTTTCTGAAACTACACCTTTCATCCTACACACTTAAAAAGACTGTTTTATCAGTTCACTATTTAACCCAGTGTTTGGGTAGTGAGCTGCAGAATATGTGGCATTCAGTGAGTGTGTGTGAGATTATTGCTGAGGACGTACAAGTATTACCATATATTTCTGCTTTAATGAAGATCCAGGTGGTTTTCATCATCTGGATTCCCACCAGAAAGGCTTCTTGGTAGAGGAACAGTAGTGATGATCTTTTGAGGACTCTTCTTTCAATTTTAATTTTTATATTAATAACATTTTATTCACTTTGCATCCCAGCTATAGCTCCCTCCTTCATTCCTTCCTAATCCCACCTCCCTCCCTCATCTCCTCCCATGCCCCTCTCTAAGTCCACTGATAGGGGAGGTCCTCCTCCCCTTCCATCTGACCCTAGCCTATCAGGTCTCATCAGGAATGGCTGTATTGTTTTCCTCTGTGTCCTGGTAAGGCTGTTCCCCCATCAGGGGGAGGTGATCAATAAACTGTCCACAGAGTTAATGTCAGAGACAGTTCCTATTCCCTTTACTATGGAACCCACTTGCAGACTGAATTGCCATGGGCTACATCTGTGCAGGGGTTCTTGGTAATCTCTATGCATGATCTTTGTTTGTAGTATCGGTCTCAGAAAATACCCCTGGGCCCAGATTTCTTGGTTCCATTTTTATCCTTGTGAAGCTCCTGTTCCCTCCAAGTCTTTCTATTTCCCCCTTCTTTCATAAGATTTCCTGCACTCAGCCCAAGGTTTAGTCATGAGCCTCAGCATCTGCTTCAATACCCTGTTGGGTAGTGTCTTTCAGAGCCCCTTTGTGGTAGGCTCCTGTCCTGTTCCCTGTTTTCTCCCTCTTTCAATGTCCATCCCACTTGCCTTTCTGAGTGAGGATTGAACCTCTTACCCAGGTCCTCCTTCTTGCTTAGCTTCTTTAGGTGTACAGATTTTAATATGATCATGCTATATTATATGTCTAATATCTACTTATAAGTGAGTATATACCATGTGTTTCTTTCTGCTTCTGTGATACCTCACTCAGGGTGATCTTTTCTAGTTCCTACCATTTGCCTGTGAAGTTCATGATTTTCTTGTTTTTAATTGCTGAGCAGTATTCCATTGTGTAAATGTACCACAATTTCTGTATCCATTCCTTCATTGATGGACATCTGGGTTGTTTCCAGGTTCTGGTTATTAGGAATAAAACTACACAAACATGGTTGAGCAACTCATTGGCACAGGAGACAATTTTCTGAACATTACACCAATAACAATGCTCTAAGATCAACAATGAATAAATGGGACCTCATGAAACTGAAAAGTTTCTGTAAAACAAATGAGAATGTCATCAGAACAAAACCACAGCCCATAGACTGGGAAGGATCTTCACCAACCCTATATCTAACAGAATGCTAATATCCAGAATATATAAAGAATTTAAGAATTAGAAAGCAACAAATCAAGTAATCCAATTAAAAATGGGGTACAGAGCTAAACAGAGAATTCTCTATAGAGGAATACTGAATGGCAGAGAAACACTTAAAGAAATGCTCAACGTCCTTTGTCATCAGGGAAATGCAAATCAAAACAACCCTGAGATTTCACCTTACACCCATCAGAATAGTTAAGATCAAAAACTCAAGTGACAACACATGCTGGAGAGTATGTGGAGAAAGGGGAACTCTCCTCCACTGCTGGTGGGAATGTGACTTTGTACAAACACTTTGGGAATTAATCTGTCACTTTCTCAGACAAGTAGGAATAGCACTACCTCAAGATCCAGCCATACCACTCCTAGGCATATATCCAAGAGAGGCTCAAGTATACAACAAGGACATCTTGAGGACTCTTGTTATTTCCAGTGATGTGTCTGACATTCCATGAAAGAAGGTACTTGAGGAGAAACTGACAATACTTACCAGTCATAGCTATAACTGATTATGAGTCATGGAAAAATAAGTTACTCTTGGGTCTGAGGAGCTGGCTTAGTTAATAAAGCGCTTGCTACGTAAGCACAAGAACCATCATTTGACTCCAGACTCCCATGTAAGAAGACAGAAGTGGTGGTAGATTCTTTTCATCCTGCTCCTTGGCGGTAGAGTGAAGGACACAGAGAGAAGAGGATGCTAAAGGCTTCCTGGTGAGCCAGTTTAGCTTATTTGTCACACTCTACTCCAATGAGAACCTAGTTTCAAAAAACAAAGTCGATGGCACCTGGAGAATGGCATCTGAAGTTGAATACCCCTGACATGATAAATAAGTTAATAGCTAACTAACTAACTAACTAACTAAGTGATTTATGACTACAGAAATTCACCAATTTGTTAAACCAGGCAAAACATGCACATTAGCAAATTTTTGTGTCACTATGACCAAAGTATATGACAGAAGCAACTTAAGGAAGAAAATATTTATTTTAGTTTATTATTTTGGAGGACTCATACCATGGTTGCTTGGCCATCTGAGCTTGGAAAAAACATCATGGCTGCAGACACATGTAGCTGTTAATTTTCTGATAGACCAGGAAACAGAAAGCAAGACAAGAAGCACCAGAGATAATGTGGGAGCAAGGACATAGTTTCGCTGACCTAGTTCCTCCAACTTGGTCCCACCTAGTTAATTTCCAGAATTTCCTAAAATGTCACTAGAAGTTGGAGACAACTTAAGATCATGAGTCTATGTGAGACATTGATTAGTCAAATTATAACAATAAGGTAACATAGCTGTAACATATATGTAACTAGATCAAATAAGAGGACCTCATTTCTTTCAGGTTAACTTGCCATTCCAGAGCTACCAAATTGTGACCACTGAAAACCAGTCACATACAGTTTTTTTGGTTAGAATGTGAAATATCCCCCATAAGCTATGTGTTTGAAACTTTGGATCCCAGCTTGTGGTGCAGTTTGCATAGGCTGAGGTACTCATAGGAGGTGGAGCCTTCTTGGAGGTCACGAGTTACAGAGCAGACCTTGAGGCATTAGACCCAGCTGCACTTCCCCTTCACTCTCTGCCTCATATTGCTTGATGTCATAGGATCCATGTTCCTGTTACCATGCCTTTCCTGCCTGAAGCCAAATCATCCCTGCCTTTATGGAATGATCCTCTAGAACTGTAAGACGGAATAAACTCTTTTTCTTTTAGGTTTCCTTTGTCTACTGCCAGCCGATTATATGAGGAGCACAGAGACAGGAAGATCTTGGGGACTTGCAACAGGACAGGAAACCAATGTACATATCATGCCACTATTTTAGGACAAGTATTCATTTCTAAGTAGCAAGTCAAGAGAAAATTTCCTCTTGCTAGGGTGCTTTCAGCTCTTGATGAAATAACACAGATACAGAGTTTCCAGCCCCCATCATTGGCCACAGACACAACACAGACCCAAGAGGGGTAGTCAACAGAGCTTGCCCAGTCTCTTCTACAACAGCCAGACAAAAGGAATATATTCCCAGGGAATTGATGAGGACATACCATACTGTTGTACCAGTATGAATTTATTTTAAAGATTTGGTTTTTTGTGTTTAATTATATGTATATATGTTTGTGTATAGGTAGATATACATGGGTGCAGTGCCTGAGGAGGCCAGAAGAGGGCTTGGAGTTGGAGTTACAGGAGCTTTCTGATTGGTTGCTGTGAACTGATCTCGGGTTCTCTGCAAAAGCAGCAAGTGCTCCTAACAATTAAGCCATCCCTTTAGCCCTACAAGATAGAGATATCCACTTGGTCATCCTTAAAAGAAGCTGTATGCATCTTCAGAAACAAAGCCAAATTTAATTTTAGTCACACTGTGGCCATGACACCTTACATTAAGGATGTGTTGAGTGACTTTCCATAAAAAAACACAGTGCTTACAGAGCTCAGCACACTCGTGGCTTTCCTGATCTTTTCTTCACATAACTGAGGAAAATGCACATTCCTGTGTGTCATGCTGAGACACTGGAGGGATGGTTCTTAAAGTCTGCACCCTCTGTGACACCCCACTGGTGTTGAACCTAACTGTGACAACTTACGTAAGTAGAAAAGAAACAAAAAGACAAACTGAAGGATGAATTTGCTAAATATAGTAAAGCATGAGGGAGTGCTTCACCAAACAGATAGCAAAGGTATTTCTGCTTTCCCATAACCTATCTCCCTGGTGTTCTCATCAATATATTTGAAAAGTGTGCTGTTTTATGATTTCCTTTGTTACTATAAAAACATCATGAGAATGCTTCCTGGTTGGAACAGGATACTAGGGTAACCTGAATCTGTGTTCCTGAAACATTATCACTCATATTAACTTTAGAATAAATTATCTCTTATCCCCTTTTAGATGAGAGCTTTGTTTTTCCCATGGACACATCCTATCTTTTGAAATACTCTACTATCAGCAAATCAGGGCTGTGCCGACACTGCAAGTCAGGAATTAGTCTGTTTATGCTGCTACTCAACAGTTTTTCTAGCAATACAAGAGAAGCCTTGGATAAATGTCTCTCCTTGATCCCCCACAGAGCATATGACCCCTTCAAGCTTCTGCAGTTAATTATATACCAACAAGAGCGTCTGGGAAGAATACATGAAGAGGGAATAATTATGAAGTCACTCTTTGGAAACAAACTACATTGTCTGGAAGAATTTTTTTTATTAATTACACTTTATTCACTTTGTATCCCCCCCATAAGCCCATCCCTCCTCCCCTCTCGATCTCACCCTCCCATCCACTTCTTCACGCATGCCCCTCCCCAAGTCCACTGATAAGGGAAGGTCCTGTGTGGAGGAATTTTAAAAGGATGGCCATAAGATTGTGGTTACCAGTAACAAGTTTACCATCTACCTACTAGAGAAAAAAAAACAGTTTTCATTTTTAGCCATTCTCTATCATAGCTTAATGTCAACCTTTTTCTTTTGCGTGAACAAAACATTGACTTTGTTTAGGAGTTCAGCCCTGTCTACGTGGTAAGCAGAATTCAGATACGCTTCCTTTAGGGGGCAAGAAGATATAAGGAAAGGGGTAAATAGGAATGAATATATTATGCATCTGTATGAAAATGCATAATGAAATTCAGTACTAAACACAATCAATATATGCTAATAGACATTTAAAATATGCTTTCTTCTAAAAATGGAAAATAACAAAAATGACACATTCTTGTGTATGGAACAAGACTCACTGGCACCATTAGTGTCCAAAGAGGATTTATGATACCTCAAGTTGATTTAATAATATTCAGAGATTAGTATTAATGTCCATCAATCCAAAACAAAAAATAATTAGTATTCCAGACATGATCATCTTAGAAATAGAAATAGTGAGTTCGTTGTTCAAATGCTACCACAATTGATGATTCAGTACTTTAGACTTTCCTTTATGTTAACAGGATGGCTACTGACATTCCATGTGTAATATTTTCAGGTGTAAATATCAAGAACTGAGGTGGGAACAATGAGATGTTCTTCCAGATTTCTCTATTTTCTGTCAAGGGAGAATACTGACTTTTTTTTTTTAGACTTACATTGTGCTTTTATTGACACACTCCACAATTTTGTCTCAAGTCCCACTAGATGTAATTGCAACATTTACATATCTTCTCTCTTGATTTTTCTTTAAGTGCCTGTATTACATTTCCTCATTAACTTAAAAATATTATCTTTGGTGGCTGGAATAATAGTCCTGTGTATGTCCAAATGGTAATCTGTGGAGCCTGTGAGCATGTTACTTTGTTTTGCAGGTGGCATTATTCTAAGGATGTTTTTTAAAATTAGCATGCATTAATTGTACAAACTAGAGTATTTGATGATGACATTTTCTTAAGTGTACATCAAGTACATTCATCTGGATATCCCCTTATTTATGTGTGTGGTATATATGTGTATCACATAAGCATGTGTGTGAGCAGATCAGAGAAGAATATTGGTGACCTGCTCTATCAGTTTGTGTCTCGTTCCTTTCAGAAAGTGTTATCTTGAACTGGAGCCAGGCCGGCATCCAGGATGCCCCAGTGAGCCCTTCTGTTTCTGCTTGGTTTACAAGCTCATGTATAGCCGTTGTTGGCTTTTTATGTGGGTGCAGGAGATTTCAACCCAGGACCTCATACTTTGACAGCAAGTCATTTTATCTAGCCATCTCCATGGCGCTGTCACCTATGACTGTCTCTTCCCCTGCCCCCATGGTCCTCTTCCTTCTCTCTTCAGTCTCTCTTATAATTTCATCTCATTTTCTTTCGGAATTCCACAAATGAAAGAAACATATATGTGTCTGCCTGAGTATACCTTTTGCCCTTGCCATGATATTCTCTAGCTCCAGCTATTTTCTTGAAAATGATAGAATTTAGTTCTTTGTGCTTGGAAGAAACTCTTCTGAACGCATCAATTTGTCTGCTGTTGGGTGTCAGGCTGTGTTCATGTCTTGGCTATTACTATGAGTAGCTATAAATGCAGGTGTGCAGGTGTCTCTGTGGTATGCTGACTTAAAGTCTTCAAGGCACACACGGAGGAGTGGTACTGCTTCATCAAATGGGAGTGCTTATTTTAATTTTTTTGAGGAATATCCTTACTGATTTCCACAGTGTAATCAGAAGCTCTTGAGATACAAGAGTTGCTTTGGATCATATGGGTAGACACTGTGCTTTCAGAGTTTGTTTTTTTTTTATTTATTTGTTGGGTGTAAGCACATTCATCCATTTAAGTGTATTTCTGTATGAAGTGTGAGTGACTGTGGAGGCTAGAAGACAAACTTACATGTCGTTCCTCATAAGCTGTCAACCTCCTCCTCTCTGATACAGCATCTTTTGAAGCCCAGACTGGCTAGCTAAACTCATGATACAGTAGGAGATGATCTTGAACTTCTTATCCTCCTGCCTCTACCTCATGAGTACTTTGATTACTGATGTGTGTCACCATGTCCAGTTTAAATAATGATGGATGTAGAGCAAGGTTTTGTGCATACTGGATAGGCACTCTACTAGCTGAACAATATTTCTAGCCTCCACCTTATTTGGAGACAAGGTTTCTGACTGTCCAGGAACTTGTTGAGTATACTAGTTTGGCTGGCCGGAGAGCCAAAGGATTGACTTGCCTCTGCCCCTGCAGTGCTGATTACAACTAAACACAGTTCCTGTGAGCTCATATGTGCAATAACCTTGTCATGTCTGAAAAACAGCGTGTTTCATTACTCTTTCCTGGCCTCTGTTTCTTAGAATCTTTCTGCTCCCTCTTCTACAATGATCCCTAACCATTTTGGGGAAGGCATGTGATAACCATGTTCAATTTAGGATTGAGCAGAGGACCGTTGGGTTTTGCAAGTAAGACATATATCTTAGTTTGTCTATCTGTCTTGTCTGTCTATCCATTTATCTAATATCAGTCTATATAGCTATCATCTATCTGTTTTATCTATTTTTCTATCTATCTATCTATCTATCTATCTATCTATCTATCTATCTATCTATCTATC
>NW_026590561.1:373949-436109 GCF_907164565.1 Psammomys obesus | reverse complement strand
ATCTATCTATCTATCTATCTATCTATCTATCTATCTATCTATCTATCATCTACTAGCTACCTAATCATTTATCTGTCTATCATCTACCTCTCTCCCTTCTCTCTTTTTCTCTCCCTTGTCTTTTCATCTTTACACTCTTTTCCCATTTTCCTTTCTCTCTTCTCTATCATTTCCTTTATTCCCATATCACTCTCTCCTTTTTCTTCTCTACTCTTATCTCCTCTTTCTCTTCCTCCCCACTGGAGTTTG
Organism: Psammomys obesus; assembly: GCF_907164565.1. NCBI lineage: Eukaryota > Metazoa > Chordata > Mammalia > Rodentia > Muridae > Psammomys > Psammomys obesus. Next base: position 435,860 of record NW_026590561.1, on the reverse strand, counting down.
GCAGGTGTTTAAACCTTTCACTTAAATATAGCTTTTATTACTGTGAAACACATTGCACTTTGAACACTTCAATATGATGCCCTGCTTGAAATAATGCCAATGTTTTCTTACTTTCTGCTCCCACTGTACAGATCCTTAATAGCCTCCAGGCAGTGCTGTAATTCTTCTTTTTGACTGAACTTAGCAGACCATTTTGTTGTACACATTCTATCTATTCCCTCTCAGTCTGTCTCTGGTACTTTCTGAGATACGAACTGAGCCATTTTGCTTCCCTCAACAAAGCCCATTTAAGTGGAGATTAGAATGCCTCTATGCAACCACTCTCCAGGAGCAAAGCTATCTGCAACATTGCTCCACTGCTGCCTGCTTATCCAGGTGTTCTGGAGGAAGACTTAACTCAATCTTTGTTGTTTTGTTGTTCTCCATTGCAGCAGTACTAGGCACTAAACCCATATCTCATGCATGCAAAGCAAGAAGTTCAGCACAAGCTATGCCCCAGCCTTCGGTGTTTAGTTTAAAGGACTTTGCCTTAGGGACATCAGGGTAGACTGAGGTAAGGAGTACCCAAAAGTACACATCTGACCAGTGTTAGTGCAATAGCAGTTCTCCTGTGCATAAAGAAAATGAAGTTGTTTCTCAAACTTTGGCAGACTTTCTTTCTTTCTTTTTTTTTTTTTTGGTGTGTGTGTATTTGTGCATATGTGTGTATTTAGGTGTGTGTGGGTACATATTTATGCATATATATATATATATATATATATGGAGAACAGCAACATCAGTGATGGTATCTCAGGCACTATCTACTTTGCTTTTTGAGGTAGAGACCCCCACTCCTAATTCTGGGGTTCCTCAAGTAGGCAATGTAGCAAGTCCCAGAGGCTTACCTATCTCTACTTCCCTAACACTGAGATTACAAGTGTGCATTGCCATGTTTGGCATTTAAAAAATGTGGGTGCTCGGGATGACATGCAGGCCTTTGCACATGTAAGGCAAGCATTTGACTGAGTTGTCTTCTTGCCTCACCAGGCTTCCTGGATGACTGTAATAGGCTGCTCATACTATGGCAATGCTCTGTGTGTGCTGCATTCAGCAGGGACATTGTGCATTCCCACTGGTGTTCTTTCCTTTATTTCTAGGAACAATCAGCTGTTGTGAACAAGCTGGTGGTTGTTGATGACTCTTGGAAGTATATTCTAAACTGTGACCTATCATACAACTTTATTATGTTCATATTTCATTATGGAGTGATTCAGTGGGGATCTGGGTTCTGGGACTACTGAGATATGACTTCCATTTGGGATTTTAATGCACTTACATGGAATTTACGAGCATGTACTAAAAAGTTCATCCATATACCATGTGTAGTTGAACTTTGAAAGGGGTCACCCAGAGCTGACTGTATCCTATGCTACGCTGACATACATTCTTTATGGTGGTTTTCATTATGCTGTTAGGAACTGATAATGAAAGAGCAAAACCAGAGCAAAAGAAGCCCTGCAGACCATGGCAAACCCCAGAGTTGAAGGCAAAAGACATGACTGCAGTGGTTTCAAGCTCAGTATGAATCAAGTAAAATAATATGCAAGCCTTCTTTGAAGCGGGAATGATTTTGTGATTCTAAGGTGTAAGTTTATGCCTGTCTATCAAATGGCTCTACTCCACATACTCCACCTAATCCCTTATATTACACTGTGGGTTAAATTGTGTCTATCCTTCAGTGTGCATGTCGATGTCCTCACTCCACTTTATTGGAAGTAGTTTTTCCAGATGTGATCAAGTAAACTGAAGTCATTTGTATGAGTCTTTATTCATTGTGAATCATGTCCTTAAAAGGAGACGAGAGAGAGAGAGAGAGAGAGAGAGAGAGAGAGAGAGAGAGAGATGCAGAGGGAAGAGGGTATACAGAGACTCATAGAACACAGGGGCTATTTTGAAACCAGAGATAGGCTCAGAATAGAACTTTTGCATGTAACCCTGTGGACTGAAAAGCTCTGAGGATTGAGGATTTAACTTAGTGGTAAAGTGCTGGCCTACCAAAAGCAAAGCCCTAGATTCCCATGCCCAGCTCTGAGAGAAAAAAAAAAAAACCTGAGAGAATACCAAAAGAAATAGAAAAAAAGAACAAAAAAGAAGGGAACAGGTCTAGACTTCAGAACAATGAGGCAAGAAGTAACAGTGTATGGCACTTTTCTATAACAGCCATCACAGACTAATACATTGTGGATTCTCCATCTCTGTGAATAGTTGGTTTTAGTATGGGATATGTCTTAGTTAGGGTTACTATTGCTGTAACCCTAACCTTTCAGTTTATAATTATTTATTTTTTAAACATATATTTGTTATCTCTCCAGTTTTATAGGTCTGGGTCAGCTTATCTAGGTCTTTTGGCCCTGAGTCTTACAATCTGCAGTCAAAGTATGAACTTGCAGACTCTCCAGACCTCACAGCTCCGTCTCCAACTGATTTTCCTAGTAAGGGGAGCAGGGGCTGTCGCTGATGTGAACTCATGATCAGTAGCAAGTTGGGGAAGAAAGGGTTTATCTGGATTATAGTTCTACACCATTGTTCATTGTTAAAGAAGGCCAGGGTAGGAGCTCAAGCAGGGAAGGAACCTGGAGGCAGGAGCTGATGCAGAAGCCATGGAGGGGTGCTGCTTAGTGGCTTGCTCCCCATGGCTTGCTCAGCCTGCTTTCTTATAGAACCCAGAATTGGCACCACCTGTAAAAGACTGAGCTCTCCCCCACTGACCATTAATTAAGAAAATGCTCTATAAACCTGCCTACAGCTCCATATTATGAAGGCAAGTTTTTAGTAAGGGTTCTCTGCTCTCAGATGACTTTAGTTTGTGTCAGGTTGACATAAAAATATCCAACACTGAGTGTTGATGCAATTTCCTCCCCTGGATGGTGATATACATTTAGATAGCTGAGTAGTGACTGCATTGCATAGCAGATAGACAGATAAATGCTAAATGTATTGTTTCTGTATCTCTGCATAAAAAATTATACCCAAACTTAACAATACAAAACACAATCTTTTCAGTTTATAATGATTTATTTTTTTAAACATGTATTTGTTATCTCTCCAGTTTTATAGGTCTGGGTCAGCTTATCTAAGTCTTTTGGCCCTGAGTCTTACAATCTGCAGTCAAAGTATGAACTTGCAGACTCTCCAGACCTCACAGCTTAGTCTCCAACTGGTTTCCATAGTAAGGAGAGCAGGGGCTGTCTCTGATGTTTGAACTCAGTGGCTGGCTCTTTGATCACCCGCCCCTGGGGGGGGGGCAGTCTTACCAGGCCACAGAGGAAGACAGTCCTGATGAGACCTGATAGGCTATGGTCACATAGAAAGGGAGGAGGTTCCTCCCCTATCAGTGGACTAGGGGAGGGGCATAGGAGGAGAAGAGGGAGGGAGAGTGGGACTGGGAGGAAAGGAAAGAGGTGGTTACAGCTGGGATTTAATGTGAAGAAACTTTAATAAATAAATAGAAAATAAACAGAAAATACTAAAAAAGGAAGAGATTGTACTTCTCAGCTTGTTCATGTGATTGATGGGAGGATCATGTTCCCTTTGCCTAGCTTCTGGTTGGTTCTAAATCTGCAGCTAAGCCACCATTTCTTCAAAGCCTTTCCCATTTTTCTCTCTCTTTTCAAAAAGATTGTCAAATTTCTCAGTGACTCACTTAGTGTCCATTGTTATGTAGGAGTTTTCCCAGGGATTCCTGCAAACCCTTGAATTTGTAAGATACCTGTCTTTCACACATTCTGAACATAAAGCTCCTCTTTTCAAATATTTTGTCAAATTCTTTTTCCCTTCTTTGAGGACTGTGAAAAATCCGGTTAATCAATATAGTTGACCTTTTCTTGTGTGTGTGTGTGTGTGTGTGTGTGTGTGTGTGTGTGCAAGTGTATGTGCATATGCAGATTTGTGTGTATGCCAGTGTGCACATGTTCATGGAGGTCAGAGGCAGATGTTGAGTTGTTTTCAGTCCCCAGGTTATTTTTTGAGAAAGAGTCTGTCTTTCTCTAAATATGGAGCTCATGGATTTGGCTAGATTGGCTGGCCAGTGAGTCCCAGATATCTGCCTCCCTAGCTCTGGGTTTACAGACATGTGCTGCTGCACCTAGCATTTTATGTGGGTCCTGGGGATCTGAACTTAGGCCTTCCTACTACTTTGGCAAAACTGTTACTGGCTGAGCCAGCCCCTAGTCAACCTTTTCTACTCTCTCTGCCCTTCCTTGTTCCTATCCCTGTTTCTTTATCGCTTTGATGCTGTACTGTGTTGCAAGCAACACAAGCCCTACTTTTGTGTTAAGTAATTATCTCTACAGCTGCACTGTAATCTGTTATTAAATAAACTCATCTATTGTATTTAACTTTGTGATTATTTTATTTTCCACCTATTTCTTGTTCATTTCAAATCTAGTAGGTTAAATTTTATAGTGCACCATTACATTTCATGAATTTTAACATAAGTTTGTTTTACATTCAGTGTATGTTAATTTCAATACGTGAAAATTTGCAGGTCTGGTGTTTCTGTCTCTTACTGATTTTCTTGTATGCTTACTGATTTGCTTTTGCTGGCGAAATATGCTTTTTTTTTTTTTTTCCGGGAAAAGTATTTTGAGTCTCTAAGGCTTGCGGGGGTGTGCATTCCACAGAGAGAATGAGCCTTGCTCTGCCAGACACCAGATGGTATTGCTGCACAAAACGCGTAGAGCCTTTCTGCAATCAGTATGGAAATTGAGAGTGACATTTGAAAATTTTTGTAGTAAATTGGCTTTGCCATAGCACCAATGTGTAATGTTTGTAGTTTTTTTTTTTTTTTGTATCATCTTTTAGGAATTCCTTTTTATTGTGTTTTACCAAAGTTTGAGAGTTCCTATGGATTGAAAATGAAACAGATATAGCCCAGCTTCTTAGCACAGGTAATTTTAGATGCATGTGTGTGCATGTGTGTATGTGTCTCTGTGTGTGAAAACATGGGAGGCCATTAGGTTGCCTGTTTGATAACTCTCCACCTTGTTCCCTTGAGACAATCTCTCTCACTTTTTTTTTTTTTTTTTTTGGCTAGACTTATGGCCACGAACCCTACTACAGTGTTTGGATTATAGATTTCTCACTATTCTTGTGACTTGAACTCAGCTCCTCATGGTTGTACAGATGTGTTCTTGCTTATTGAGCCAGTCCTCCAGCCCATTTCCTGATTTCTATGAAATGAATTTCTAAATGCTTAAGAGCGTTTTATAGTAGTTCCTTCATAGTGCATGTATTTACTTTTGTAGGAAACTTACTCTGATGGTGTTACTTATTACTCCTTCCAGCATCTAGGTAGAGGGGTCTCTTATTAGATTTCTAACCTTGTATGAACTCTGAGTTTGGTCGTTTCTCTCCTGTACCCTGTCATGAGCCAGAAGCTAAAATTACTGGACTGATCAAATATCATCAGAGAAAATGTTGTTGGTGTTCTGTCTTGATTCTCAGCTTCTCATTGAATTTGACTAGATGAATTCATATTGTTTTGGAGACCTGTGATCTTAACATATAAATATATGTCTTTATTTATTTTTTTAAATAAATGAAATAGGGCATGGTGAGGGTAGTAAAGAACACATTCAGGCACACAGATAAGAAGAGCAGAATGTGACTCCCGCAAACTAGACTTTTATGTCTCTTATTTATGGTCTTAGTACTGCCCTGAACTTCACCTTTCTGCTTTCTTCTAAAGGGGTGACAGTCTTTGGGTGAATACTGATTAGCTTACATGGAATTCAGAAGCAGAAATACTACAAAATATTGTCAAAGTAACAATATTCACAGCTTTCATATATTTTCATCTTTAAATTTTTTATACAATATGTTTTGATTATGTTTTTCCTTTCCCTAACTCTTCTCGGATTCTCCCTACCTCCCTATCCACACAACTTCATGCTCTTTCTCTAAAATAACCTAAACCCACACTACTTCAAACAAAACTAACCAAAAAAAAAAAGCCAGTAAGATGTGTAATATTTGTTGTTTTTCATATCATTTTTTAGGAATTGATTTTTATTGTGTTTTTCCAAAGTTTGAGAGTTCCTATGAGTTGAAAATGAAATAAATAGCCCAGCTTCTCAGCACAGGTAATTTTAGATACATTGTTTTTGAGCTAAAATGATAGTTTAACATATTAGAAATAAATTTCTAAATGCCTATGAAAGTATTATAGTAGTTCCTCCATAGTGAATATATTTATTTTTGCCAGAAATTTACTCTGATGGTGTTACTTATTACTCCTTCCAGCATCTATGTAAAAGGGTCTCTTTTCTTTTTCCCAAGCAAAACAAAATTATCCCTCCCCTAAAACCTTAAACACATGGAGTTCATTGTATTTTGGCTTGGAGTTGGGTATGGCTGATATAGCCAATGACACTCCATTGGAGAAAACAGATTTTTCCTTTGTCAGCACATAAAAATTGTGAATGTATTCTTGGTTAGGAGTGGGACTATGTGTCCACTACCCCCTCTAAGTTCTGGGATCCCATCTGGCTTGAAACTTTGCAGGCCCTATGCAGGTTGTTACAGTCTTTGTGAGTTCATGTGTGTATCAGTCCTATTGTATATGGAAGACACTGTTTTCTTGCAGTCATCCATCACCATAGGCTCTTAAAATCTTTTCTCTTTCTCTTCTGCTTGAATCCCTGAGCCTTGAGGGGAGGGGTTTGATGGGAGAGGTGTGATAAAGACATCCTATTTAGGACTGAGTGTTACAAAATCTCTCACTCTCTACACAATGTCCAGTTTTGGGTTTCTGTGCTCATTCCTATATATTGCAACAATATACTTCTCCGGTGAGAGTGGAGAAAGACATTGATCTATAGGCTTTGCAATATGTCATTAAGAGTTATTTTATTGCTGTGTTACTTTAGCAGAATAATAGAAGTTGGTTTTCCCATAGCCATGTGACCTATTGAGTCTCGGGTTCTTGAACACTTTAGCAATGTCAGGTAAGGATTCCATGTCACATAGGGGGACTTAAATCTAATTTAAAAAGTGGTGAATTCCATAATGTTTACACCGTAAGTCTTGTAGGTAGGTCACTATTGTATGTTGCAGGGTTTGTTGCTGGGAGATATTGATTATTTTTCTCCAGGTGTAGCATTGCAGAGCACCTTCCAACACAATGAATGTTAGTCAATAGGAGTGATGCTTCTTCCAGGGCACCAGCTCAACTTCTTTCTGTTTGATAACATAAATGTTGTCCTGGGCAATAGGGCTTTACCAGCAGCTTGTGGAGAGCAAACAATATTCTTTGCAGCAGCCTGAGACATTTGAGGTTTTCCAGGGGTCTCTTTGGCCAATGACTTGGTTGGAGGTTACCCATTCCTGGAACTGGATGTTTCACTTGTTGTTGAGAGATATCTAGTTGGGGCTTTGACTCCCCTGTTACTTGGTGATTTCATTTAGATTTCTTTCATATATTATATGTTTTATTTTTATTAATTTTTACTTTATTTTATTTTTAATTACACTTTATTTACTTTGTATCCCCCCTTTAGTTCCCTCCCTCTTCCTCTCCCAACCCCACCCTTCCTCCCCCTTCTCCACTCATGCCCCTCCCCAAGTCCACTGGTAGGGGAGGGTTTCTTTTTCTTCCTTCTGATTCTAGTCTGTTAGGTCTCATCAGGAATGGCTGCATTGTTCTCCTCTGTGGCCTGGTAAGGCTGCTTCCCCCTCAGGGGGAGGTAATTAAAGAGCAGGTCAATCAGTTCATGTCAGAAGCAGTCCCCATTCCCATTACTATGGAACCCACCTGGACACTGAACTGCCATGGGCTACATCTGTGCAGGGTTATCTCCATGCATGGTCCTTGGTTGGAGTATGAGTCTCAGAAAAGACCCCTGTGTTCAATTTTTTTTTGGTTTTGTTGCTCTCCTTGTGGAGTTCCTGTCCTCTCCAGATCTTACTATTTCCCACTTCTTTCATAAGATTCCCTGCATTCTGCCCAAAGTTTGGCCATAAGTCTCAACATCTGCTCTAATAGTCTGTAGGGAAGAGGCTTTCAGAGGCCCTCTGTGGGAGGCTCCTAACTTGTTTGTGGAGAAAGGGGAACCCTCCTCCACTGCTGGTGGGAATGTAAACTTGTACAACCACTCTGGAAATCAATCTGGCACTTTCTCAGACAAATAGGAATAGTGCTTTCTCAAGATCCAGCTATACCTTTGTGGAGAAAGGGGAACCCTCCTCCACTGCTGGTGGGAATGTAAACTTGTACAACCACTCTGGAAATCAATCTGGCACTTTCTCAGACAAATAGGAATAGTGCTTTCTCAAGATCCAGCTATACCACTCCTAGTCATATATCCAAAAGACACTCAAGTACACAATTAAGACATTTGCTCAACCATGTTTGTAGCAGCTTTATTTGTAATAGCCAGAAGCTGGAAACAACCCAGATGCCCCTCAACGAAGAATGGAAGCAGAAATTGTGGTACAACTATACAATGGAGTATTACTCATCAATGAAAAATATGGAAATCATGAAAATTGCAGGTAAATGGTGGGACCTAGAAAGGATCATCCTGAATGAGCTGTCCCAGAAGCAGAAAGACACACACGGTATATACTCACTCATATAGATATATAATATAGGATAAACCTACTGTAATATTATATGTTCTAAAAAGTGTCTACTGTAGTAGGTTTTCATATGAGCCCTTTTAAATGGCCCTTAGTTTTAGCTGTCCCTCTTCGTATTTCTTTTCTCCCTCTCCCTGTTTTATCCTCTGATTCTAGTTTCTTTTCTATCTTTCCATAATTCTATATTCTATTTCCCCTTTCTTGGGAAATTCTCCCATTCAATAAGCCCCTTAGTCTATACTTAACATCTCTAGTTCTACAGGTAGTAGCATCTCCATTAAAGGCTTAAGAGCTAATATCTACATGTCAGAGAATACATGAAATATTTGTCATTTTAGGTCTGGGCTACCTCACTCAAGGTGACTTTTTTTTAATCTATTACCTGTGAATTTTATGATTTCACTTCATTTTTAACAGTTACATAATATTCATCACTTGACAAGCATCTAAGCTGTTTCAAATTAATGGCTATTATGAATGTAGTGCCAATGAATATGGATGGACAAGATTCTCTGTAGTAGAATATAGAATTATGTGAGTATAAACCAAAGAATAGCATTGCTGGATACTGAGGTAGATCTATTCCCAAGTTCATGAGGAGCCTTCACAATGACTTGCACAGTGACCACACAAATTTGCAGTTCCATAAGTAATAAATAAGTCTTCCCCATTCACCACATCCTTAATAGCAAGTAGTGCCATTTGTTTTATTGATCTTGGCCATTCTAGCTGCGGTAAGATGAAATCTCAAAGTAGTTTTAATTTGCATTTCTCTGATGGCTATGAATTTTAAAAATTTCTTTTAAGGTTTTCTCAGCCATTTGTATTTCATCTTTTGAGAACTTTCTGTTTAGCTGTGTAGCTCAGTTTTATTGTGGTGCTTGCATATACTTTAGATGAAATATAAATATTTGCAAACCCCCAAGTAAAAATTTCACACATTTAGGTTATATACAATGTAATATTTGGTTAAACTTCATGGGATAGTTACTGTAACCTATGAAACTGGCATGTCCATTAGAAAGCTTAGTTACTTTCGCTTGTGGTAAGGCCACTGTTACCTACTGGTTACCAAGGGGAAGGGAGGGAAGGTTTTAGATGTGTATTAAAGGACACAAAGTTGAGCCTGGGAAGATGGCTTAGTGAGTAGGAGCACATGCTGTATGGTCCTGAGAATCTGAGTTTCAATTCCTTGGACCATTGTGAAAAGCTGGTTGTGTCTGCACATGCCTATAACCCCAGCATTGTGTCAGCTTTGATTGTTGTCCAAAACCAGAAAAATTGCTGGAGCATACTGGCTGTCAGAATAGCTCTAGGCTTACTAAGTGACACTGTCTCAAGGGAATAAGTTGAAGAGCAATATATCAGGACACCTGATGTCCTTCTATAGGCATGAGGATGCACACATCCTCTCCACATATGCCAGACCTCTTTGTATAAATAATAAAAATTTATGCATATACATGAAGAATAAACAGTGTGATTTGAAGATAATGTCACATTGTATATCAGAAAGTTGTTAGTGGCACATTTGAATATTAATGTGTTGGTGAGTATTAGAATGGTAAGCATATACACCCAGAGCTAATCTTCTGGAAACAAATCACAGTAGGTCATAATGCTTCTAGTATACACTGAGCACTGTGGATACTACCAAGAAGGTGCAAACAAGGAAAACACCTTTCAATAGAGGTGTTGTTACATAAATTTAAGGGTGTCAGTGATGCACACATTTAGGGTATGTACAATAATATATTTGGTTACACTTGGTGGGATGATTACTGGAACCTATGAAACTGGCATACCCATTAGAAAAATGAGTTACTCTTGCTGTGGTAAGGGCACCTGTTACCTACTGGTTCCCGGAGGAATGGAGGGAAGACTTGAGATTTACATTGAAGGAAACAAAGTTGATCCTGGGAAGCACAAGATATTCAAGCCAACTATTTGAGTATGTCAGTGAAGGTGCAGAAAGTTCTATGTGTGCTGTGAAAAGTAAAAGACATAATAATCAAATAAAATTATAGACATGCTATAAAATATAGACATGTGCATTCTAGTTTGTTCACATGAGTTAACTGGGTGGTCAGTCTGTGGAAATAGAATGGGGAATGAAGAACAACCTTGATGGATGGTTGTAACGGAAAGCCACCTGGAGTGTGTTTTTCTTAATTCTAATTTATTTGGGGGTATTTAGGCCTCTACCTCCTTTCCACCAACTTCTCAACCTTAAGTATGTGAGAGGAAAGGTTAATGGATAGAGCGGGCTCCGACCCCTTTACTTCTCCCTTCTATTTAGGGTCAAGGGGTTCTTTTGGGGCTCTATAACAATCTCTGTCAACCACAGACACAGCTAGCATGCTCCTCGATGCCACTGCACTCCAAAAGGTTTCTTTCTGTCTGTCTACTTCAAACTGCCACACTATCTCTGGTCTCTGGTCTCTCCAAACTGCTCCACACCACATGCCAACACAGAACACCACTACCTGGTCTTTCTCTGCCTCATATTTATACTCTGAGAGTATGTGACATGTGGGAGGCTGTTACCAGCTGGCAAAGACCATTCCCTGCACGTGATAATTAACAGGTGTGGAGAAACTATAGCCTAACTAAAATCCCACACTTGTGATTAAAACAAGCATATGTTCATAACATACAAAGAAAGCAAATCTTCCATTACAGATTGTAGAAGGAAAACTGATAAAACTCTCTCTCTCTCTCTCTCTCTCTCACACACACACACACACACACACACACACATACACACACACACAAACACACACACACAAGCACACAGAGAGAAAGACAGAAAGACAGACCAGATAGAGAGTATGATGGCTAGTCTTGGTTGTCAACTTGACATACATGAAAAGAAGGAACCTCAACTGAATAATTTTCTCACTCAAGTAAAATATAGGCATGCCTTTGAGACATTTTTTTTTTATCTCTAATTGATGTAGGAGGGCCCAGACTGCTGCAGGCAGTATCATCCCTAAACACCTGAATCTTGTCTATGTAAGAAAGGTAGCTGAATCTGAGACTGAGAGCAAGCCAGTAAGTAGTATTCCTTTGTGGACACACCCTACACCCATACTCTACACTCTGTTCTTCAGGAAACACTTTTTTCTTTGTTCATTTGTTTCAAAACATATCTATGAGGAAGTTTTTCAAAATTTATTGTTTTGTTAATTACAGTTTATTCACTTTGTATCCCAGCTGTAGCCCCCTCCCTCGTCCTCTCCCAATCCCACGCTCCCTCCCTTATCTCCTCTCATGCCCCTCCTCCAGTCCACTGATAGGGGAGGTCCTCCTCCTCTTCCCTCTGACCCTAGTCCATCAGGTCTCATCAGGACTGGCTGCACTCTAATTTCCTCAGCTAGGTTTCTCTTAAAACATTTTAAATTAATATTTTTGTGCATGAGTGCATTGCCTACATGTATCTCTGTGCATCATGTATATCCTAGTTTCATTGGGGCCAGAGGAGCACATCATATTCCCTGGGACTGGAAATACAGATAGTTGTGAGCCATCATGTGGGTGATGGGGATCAAAACTGGGTCCTCTGGAAAGGCAGCCAGTGCTGAGCCCTCATCTTCCCAATCCCTTCAGTTATATATCTTATATAGCTCAGCCCAAATATAGAACATTCTTTATTAGCTCATTATATTTTTTAAAATTTATTTTTATTTATGTGCATGCCTGCTTGTCAGTATTGGAATCACATGGATGCCTGGTGACTAGGGAAGCCAGGGGGTGGGTACTGGTAACCTGGAACTAGAGTTATTTGTGTCACCAAGTGTGGATGATGGGAACCAAACCCAGGTTCTCTAGAAGAGCATCAGCCACTCTTAACTATGGCGCCAGAACTCCACCCCTTTTTATTATTTTTTCTAACAAGATAAATGTTGAGAGTTCTCTTCCTGGAGCGATTAACTACATAAACAACCATTAGCCTTTTGAACACATCTGTATCACGGAAGGTCCCAGTGTCTCCAGTTCACTAACAGTGAACTTTTCTTGTTAGGCCACACAAATGAGTCATTTGGATCTTTCAGCTGCTCTTCAGAGGAGCAGAAGCTTTAGGATCTGCAGGATGGGTGTGCTCCTGAGAGACAAAATAAAACAAACAAACAAACAAACAAACAAACAATTATTCCATTTTGTGATTAAAAAGCAAACAAACAAACACGCCATGTTTACAGTAGGGAGGGGGAAGAGTTGAGCATTTTGTAATCTCCTTACACAGCAGTTGAATTCCTCCAGTTGGGGCTCATGCTTCATTTCCCTCAATGCTCCCACTCAGCTTTCATTACTGTAAAGACAAAGCAGGAGATTACTGAGGCTTTTGAGGGGTTCCAAAACCTGAGGGATAATAATAGACATTTCCTACGAATATGGGCATTGCTACATTTTTTTTTTTTTTTGATCATCCAGACAGAAATAAATCTTTGAAAAGTGTTTGTAGCATTTTGGAACACATTTCCTCCTAAAAAACCAAAAAACAAATTTTCCATTAAAAAAAAACATCAAAATGTTTTTTTTTTTTTTTTTTTTTTTTTTTTTATGTCTCAAAAGATCCCCTTACGGCATAAATAAGGCTTGTATGATCCAAAGGTTTGGAAGTACTTTAAGAAACTAAGATCACAGCTGGATTTGTTTGCATAAGCCTGCGATGCCAACACCTGGGAGACTATGTGGGGACTGAGTTTGAAGTCAGCCTAGACTGCATAGTGAAACTCTGTATCAAAATTAAAAAAAAGAAAGAAAAGGAAAGAAACTAATATTTTAGTATCTCAAGAGGATATTTTGCAACCTTAGTGCTTTTTAAATTTTAGTTTAATTCTTCTTAGCATGTACTTTTAAAAATGTTTATTATTTTGGTTCTGTTGCTCTCCTTGTGGAGTTCCTATCCTCTCCAGATCTTACTGTTTCCCACTTCTTTCATAAGATTCCCTGCACTCTGCCCAAAGCTTGCCCATAAGTCTCAGTATCTGCATTGATAGTTTGCAGGGCAGAGCCTTTCGGAGGTCCTCTGTTTCAGGCTCCTGACTTGTTCCCTCTTCTTCTCATGGCCATCCTCTTTGCCTTTCGGCATGGAGATTGAGCATTTTAGCAAGAGTTCTCCTTCTTGATTAGTTTCTTTAGATGTACAGATTTTTGTAAGTTTATCCTATATGATATGTCTATATGAGAGAGTATATACCGTGTGCATCTTTCTGCTTCTGGGATAGCTCACTCAGGATGATCTTTTCCAGATCCCACCATTTACCTGTAAATCTCATGATTTCCTTGTTTATTATTGCTGAGTAACATTTCATTGTGTAGATGTACCACAATCTGAGCACAGGGGTCTTTCCTGAGACTGATACTCCAACCAAGGACTATGCATGGAGATAACCTAAGATCCCTGCACAGATGTAGCTCATGGCAGTTCAGTATTCAAGTGGGTTCCATTGTGATAGGAACAGGGACTGTCTCTGACATGAACACAGTGGCCTGCTCTTTAATTACCTCCCACTGAGGGGGAAGAAGCCTCACCAGGCCACAGAAGAAGACAATGCAGCCACTCCTGATGAGACCTAATTGACTAGGATCAGAAGGAAGGAAAAGAAGACCTCCCCTATCAGTGGACTTGGGGAGGGGCATGCATGCAGAGGGTGGAGGAAGGGAGGGATTGGGATGGGAGGAGGAAAAGAACCACAGGGGGGATACAAAGTGAATAAAGTGTAATTAATAAAGAAAAAAATATTAATAAAAAAACTAAAAAGAAAATACACCCATGCACGTGGGAGCCAAAGAGCAAGCTAGAGTGTTATTTCTAAGTGTATGCATATGCTATTGTGTGCATGTGAAAGTCAGAGGACAACATTTAAGAACTGGTTTTCTCCTTCAATTGGGTGGGTCCAGGTGATGACCCAGGTTTAGTAGGAAGTACTAAGTACTTCCTCCGGCTTAGTAGGAAGTATTCTTAACCTGCTGAATTATCTTGCTGGCCAAAACTCACCATATGATTTTTTTCTTTTCTTTTTGAGTTTTGAATTTCAGTTCCATTTCTTTCCAAACCCTCCTATATGCCTCTCCTTGTTCTCTTTCAAATGCATAACTTTTTTATTAATTGTTACTGCGTGCACATATGTATATTATATATTCCTAAATGTAACTATTCATTCTGTTACTTGTATACATATTTTTAGAACTGATCATTTGATATTGGATATTGTATAACAGACTGGTGTGCCTTTCCCAGAAAAAAACAAAACAAAACAAAATGATTTCTCCTGCTCTCAGCATTCCTTAGCTTTCTGTAGAATAAGGGTGAGACCTCATGAACTTTCCCTCATCCTCTTTAACAAGTCTTTTTCTATTGTCCTTGTTCAGTTCATGTTTAGGCAATCTTGGTGAGATCTTAAAGATGTATCTTCTGAAGTTAGTAGGAGACACAGTCTCACAGCAACCCTCCTGATTTGTTTGCTCTTAAAATTTTTATGCCCCTCTTCTTCAATGTTCCCTGTAAGAGTGTTTTATAGTTGTATCTTTTGGGATGGAGCTTCACAACTCTGCATTTTGATTGGTTGTGTTTTTTTGTAATGCTCTCCAGTTGGTTATCCAATAACAAATGGTCAGCTCTGAAAACATATACATGTATAACATTCTACAGACTGGGCAGATTATATTTAGGGATATGTATGTATATGTATATATGCATGAAATAGCAATTAATGAAAAAAACAGTTCTTGAATTTGGAAGAGAGCAAGGAGGGGTACATAGACAGTTTGAAGGGAAGAAAGGGAAGGGAATGTAATTATTTTATAATCTCAAAAATAAAAATGAAGAGGAGAAACAAGATAGGAGGAGGAAGAAGAGAGGAGGAAGAGGAATTAATATTAATAATAGAATTGTTATGTCTTCTCACCAAATATATTATTTATTATATTACTGTTTAGTTAGTTACTTGAAAAATCTAGTTAAACCCAAGACACTTCCAAACAGTAAAATAATAAACCTACCCTAATTCCTTAAAAAAGAACTAGGAAGGCTGTAAGAACATAGTAATTTTGTGGACATCAGCTTATGCACAAAAACAAACAAACAAACAAACAGAAAAAATTAACTGTAGCTAACTTGTAAGCCATTACCAGAGACCTAATTATCATATTACTATATTTTGGGAGTTGGGGGAGGACTGGAGAGTTAGGCCAAGGTATTCTGTTGGTCAGCACCAGAGGTCTCTTATCTGTGAAGGTGCTGGACATTTCATATGCACAGGAAATAATTATACTATATAATTCTGAAAAATTATAGTATATAATTCTGAAAAATTTAGCAAACAAGATAGTGCTTCCATAGTTTGGTCACAGAAGACTGTAATTGTCTGAAGCTCCTTACTTGCTGCCTTTGATTCTTTTCTCCTCTGATTTCTTCTTTTCGGCCTCTTCTCCTGACTGTTGTGATGTATACTCTTCTGCCGGATTCCCATTTTGCCTAACATTTGGCTTTGTGTCTCTGCAGCTGCTGCCATCAGTTGCTGGATAAAGCCTTTCTGATGATGACTATGTGAGGCTCTGGTCTCCAAGTAGAGGAGGGTTGGAAGAGGGCTTTTTAAGCTGCACAATCATTCAATGTACCTACCTTTAAATCTTGGCTTTACTTGTATGTCAATATTCTTATAATATTTTTAAAAGTATACATAGTATAAACATATACATTTACGGGATACAGCTGAGACACAGAGTTAACAAAATGTAACTAATAAGAAAAATAAAATTAAAAAAAGAAAAAAAAACAATACCCCTATTTTTATACAATTTAAAAAAAAACAAATATAACACATACATATATTACTCATACATCTATATAAATTGGATGTGGGTAAAAGCTATTTCATTTTGCAATTTAGACCACAACACAGGTATTATTCAAGAATGTAATCTGTATTTCTGTCTCTCAGTGCTCTGCTTCATGTGATATATATTTTTTTTTTGGTCTGTTTCAGGAAAATAGCTGTGCTCATTTGTAACAGCTAATGGAAGTGAATTTTTTTTTTCCATTTGAAAGGCAGGCTGTATTTCTACAGTATTCCAAGGGCTTCTATTTCCACTATGAAACTGACAAAAATACAGTTTGGGAACATGGGTATGTCCTAACAGAGCCTGAGTGGCAGAGTACAAAACCATCTAATATTTGGGACTACAAGAGGGTTTGGGCAGTATCTTTTTTTTTTAATTTTATTTTTTTCTTATCAGTTACATTTTATTAACTCTGTATCCCAGCCGTGTCCCGATCCCTCATTCCCTCCCAGTCCCTCCCTCCCTCCCTCCTCTCCACCGTGCCCCTTGCCAAGTCCACTGATAGGGGGGACCTCCTCCCCATTCATCTGATCCTGTTTTATCAGGTATCTTCAGGACTGGCTGCAAAGCTCTCCTCTGTGGCCTAACAGGACTGCTCCTCCCTTGGGGGGTGGGGAGGTCAAAGAGCCAGCCATTGAGTTCCTGTTAGAAATAGTCCTTGTTCCCCTCACTATGGGAAACCAATTGGTTACTGAGCTACCACAGGCTACATCTGAGCAGAGGTTCTAGGTTACATTCATACATGGTCCTTGGTTGCATGTCAGTCTCAGAAAAGACCCTGTGCCCAGATAAATTTGGTCCTTGTGGAGCTCCTATCCTTTCCCCATCATACTAACTCCCCTTCTTTCTTATGATTCCCTGTACTCTGCCAAAGGTTTGGTCATGAGTCTTTGCTTTGAAAACACTGCTAGTTAGAGTCTTTCAAATGCGCTCAGTAGACTCCTGTCATATGTTCAATGCGCATCCCATCTGTCTTTCTAAATGAGGATTGATAATCTTACCCCATGTCTGCTCTCTTGATTATCTTTTTTAGGTGTATAGATTTCATTGTGTTTATCATATCTTATAGGTCTATATAAGTGAGTATATACCGTGTTTGTCTTTCTCCTTCTGGGATATTTCACTCAGGATGATCTTTTCTAGATCCCACCATTTGCCTGCAAATTTCATGATTTCCTCCTTTTTGATTGCTGAGTAGTGTTCCATTGTGTAAAAATAGCACAATTTCTGTACCCATTCCTCTGTTGATGGACATCTGGGTTGTTTCCAGGTTCTGGCTATTACAAATAAAGCTGCTATAAACATGGTTGAGCAAATATCCCTTTTGTGTACTTGAGCAAACTTTGGGTATATACCTAGCAGTGGTATAGCTGGGTCTTGAGGAAGCACTATTCCTAATTGTCTTAGAAAGCGCCAGATAGATTTCCAGAGTGGTTGTATCAGTTTACATTTTGGGCAGTATCTTTAACAGTTCATTTTCTGAAATTTTCTAGTTGGTGAATGGTCAATCCCATGAACAACATGGGTAGTTAAGAGAGAACAGAACTGTTGGGAAGTTAGACAACATAGGGACAGAATTGATGCTTTATTATATCTAATTTGTCATCATCCTTTTGGTGTGTTACTATTTTACTCATTCGAAAATGCACTGAATACTTTTGCACTCTTTACATGCTTCCTTAATTGTACTTGTTTTCAGCATCTATTCTGGACCATATCTTCTGTCCATTCTGTAAATCAAGGATTGGTAGTATAGAGACAACTTACTGGGGCATTTCTTTCAATCATTCAGTGCATGAATTTTAATTTTTAGTACACACATGTTATAAAATTTTAATCAAGTTCTTTAAAATGATTTATGATTTCAAAACAGGAAAAATTTAATTCCATAGTTAAACATTGCTTTGAAAAGAAAAGCTGTGTCCTTTCCTGAAAGGAAACATAAAGTAACAAGGAAAACTTATATTTATAAGCAAGTGCATACCATGCATGTCTGTTTGGGTCTGGTTTCCTCACTCAGGATGATCTTTTCCAGTTCCATCCATTTGCCTGCACATTTCATGATGTGCTTGATTTTAATAGCTGAGTAGTATTTTATTGTGTAAATGTACACATTTTATTTATCCATTCTTCAGTTGAGGGGCATCTAAGTTGTTTCAAGTTTCTGGCTACTATGAATTAAGCTTCCATGTACATAGATGAACAAATGTCCTTGTGTATGGTGGCACATCTTTAGAGTATATGCCAAGGAGGGGTATAGCTAGGTCTTCAGGTAGAACTCTTTTCAATTTCCTAAGAAACCTCCAGATTGATTTCCAAAGTTGTACAAGTTTACACTCCCACCAGCAATGGAGGGGTGTTCCCCTTCCTCCACATCCTTGCCAGCATGTGCTGTCACTTGAGATTTTGATCTTAACCATTCTGGTGTGTGTAAAATAGAATCGCAGAGTCATTTTTATTTGCATTTCCTCAATTACTAAGTACATTGACCATTTCTTTAAGTGCATCTCAGCCATTAGAGATTCCTCTGTTGAGAACTGTCTGTTTTGCTCTGTCCTCTTTTTTTTTTTAATTGGCTTATTTCCTTTGTTGATGTCTAGTTTTTTGAGTTATTTATATGTTTTGGAATATAGCCCTCTTTTGGATGTAGGGTTGGTGAAGATCTTTTTCCATTCTGTAGGCAGACGCTTTGTCCTATTGATGGTGTCCTTTTCCTTACAGAAGGCTTTCAGTTTCGTGAGGTCCCATTTATTAATTGTTGATCTTAGTGCCTGAGCTGTTGTCCCCTGTACAGATGTGTTCACTACTCCCCCCCCCCACTTTCTCTTCTATTAGATTTAGTGTATCCGGTTTTATGTTGAGGTTCTTGAGCTACTTGAACTAGAGTTTTGTGCAGGGTAATAAATGGACCTATTTGCATTCTTCTGCACGCAGATATCCAGTTAGATGAGCAACCTTTGTTGAAAATGCTATCTTTTTCCATTGTATGGCTTTTGTATGTTTTTGTTTTGTTTTGTTTTCCAAAAATCAAGCGACTGTAGGTATGTGGGTTTACTTCTGGGTCTTTCATTTGATTCCATTCATTAACTTGTCTATTTTATGACAATGCCAAGAGTATGTTTTTTTTTTGTTTATTTGTTTGTTTTGGTTTTTGTTTGCTTTATGTTTTTTTTTTAAACAATTGCTCTGTATTAGAGCTTGAAATCAGGGATGGTGATACCTCCAGAAGTTTTTCTTTTTTAATTTTACTGGCTTTATATATATATATATATATATATATATATATATATATATATATATATTTATTTATTTACTTAACTAAATTTATTTTTAATACCCTGATTGCATCTCTATCCCTCCTCCCTCCCATCCTCTTTTCCCTTTCCTCCCTATCCTTCTCCTCAGAAAAGAGCAGCCCCCCCAACCCAATCTGTTTGTGCACATCATGTTGCATCAATACTAAGTTTATTCTCTTCCACTGATGCTAGACAAGGCAACTCATTTAGGGGAAAGTGAGCCAAAATCAGGTAATCCATTTCAGATACAACCACTGATTCACTGATTCACCACATAAAGACCAAACTGCCTGTCAGTTACATATGTTTCATGGAACTAGGTCCAGTCCATGTGTGTTCTTTGGTTGGTGGTTCAGTCACTGTGAGCTTCCTTGGGCCCACGTTAGTTAATCTGATGTTGTTTTTATGGTGTCCTTGATTCCTCTAGGCCCCACTATCCTTACCTCCACTCTTCTGCAAGACTCCTGAGCTCTGCTTAATTTTTGACTGTGGGTTTCAGCATCTGTTTTGATCTGCTGATAAGGTAGAGCTTCTCAGAGGACAGTTATGTTAGGCTCCCATATCCAAGGATAGCTGAGGATCATTAATAGTGTCAGGGGTTGGGTCTCTCCTATGAGGTAGGTCTCAGGTTGGGCTAGTCATTGGTTGATCATTCCCTCAGTCTCTCCTCTGTCTTTATTCTTGCATAACTTGTAGGCAGGATAAATTTTGGGTGGAAACTTTTGTGAGTGAGTTGGTGTCTGCCTCCCTTGACTAGAAGTCCTGACTGGCAACGGGGTGGCCATTTCAGTCTCCATGTTCTTGCTAGTGAGGAGTCTCAGCTAGAGCCACTTCCATATCCTCCCAGGAGCCTATCCTATCACAGAGCTCCAGCTTGTCTCAGAGATGCTCACCCCTCAGTTTCCTTTCTCTTTCCCAGCCCTCTCGACTCCCACCCCCACACTCTCCAAATCTGATCACCCAGTTTCCTCTCTTCAATCACTTTACTTCTGATATCTATTCTACGTCCCCTTCTGAGTGGGATTAAAGAATCATTTTTTGGGCTATCCTTGCTACTTAGCTTCTTTGGGTCTGTGGATTGTAATATGATTATCCTGTACTTTATGGATAATATCAACTTTTAAGTGAGTAAATACCATGTGTGTCTTTCTGGATATCTCACTCGGGATAATTTTTCTAGTTCTATCCATTTGACTGAAAATTGCATGATTTCCAGAAGTTCTTTTATTGTACAGGATTGTTCTAGCTATCCCAGTTTTTTATTTTTCCATATGAGGTTGAGAATTGCTTTTTCAAGGTATTTAAAAACTTGTGTTGGGATTTTGATGGGAACTGCATGGAATCTGTAGACTGCTTTTGATAAGATGGCTATTTTTAATATGTTAATCCTCCCTATCTATGGGCATGAAAGATCTTTCCATCTTCTGATGTCTTCCTCAATTTCTTTCTTCAAAGACTTGAAGTTCTTGTCATACAGGTCTTTCACTTGTTTGGATAGAGTTACAAGACATTTTGTATTATTGGTGGCTATTATTAATGGTACTATTTCCTTAATTTTTTTTCTCAGCATTTTATCACTTATAAACAGAAAGGCTACTGATTTTTGTAGTTAATTTTGTATCCAGCCACTGTGCTGAAGGAGGTAATAAGTTGCAGGAGTTCTCTGGTAGAATTTTTGAGGTCACTTATGTATACTATCATATCATCTATAAATAGCGATACTATATAGTACTAAGCACTATATTCAATTCATGCGGAGAGAGTGGACAACCTTGTCTTGTCCTTGATTTTAGCAAATTGCTTTAAGTTTCTCACCATTTAATTTGATGTTGGCTATAAGCTTGCTGTATATTGCCTTTATTGTGTTCACGTATGTGCCTTATATCTCAGATCTCTCCAAAACTTTTAACATGACTGGGTGTTGGATTTTGTCAAAGGCTTTTTCAGCATCTAATGAGGTAATCATGTGGTTTCTTTTTTTTTAGTTTGTTTATATGGTGGATTTCATTGATGGATTTTTGTATATTGGACTATTTCTTCATCCCTAGGATGAAGCCTACTTGATCAGGGTGGGTGATGCTTTTGATGTGTTCTTGGATTTAGTTTGTGAAATATTTTTGCATCAATGTTCATAAGGGACATTGGTGTGAAAGACTATTTCTTTGTTGAGTCTTTGTGTGGTTTAGGTCTCAGGTTGATTGTGGCCTCATAGAATGAGTTTGGCAATGTTACTTCTGTTTTTACTTTCTGGAATGGTTTAAAGAGTATTGGTATTAGCTTTTCTTTGAAAGTCTGGTAGAATTCTGCACTAAAACCATCTGGTCCTGGGCTTGTTTTGTTTGGGAGACTTTTAATGATTGCTTCTATTTCTTTCTTTTGTCTTGTATTTTGTCATAGCACCACACACATGATTAATACAAAAGGAGAGTAAACACTGAAGGAGGCACAAGACAGCTGTCCTTCCACCGCATATGATTGTGTTTGAGAAAATGAGTTTACTTCTCAGAATTGAATTTTTGTCCTCTGTGCAACAGCATTTGTTGCTTTTGAACTCAGTCTTCTATGACTCTAACTCAGTGGTTCTCAACTTTCCTATTGCTGCTACCCTTTAATACAGTTCCAACTGCTGTAGCGACACCCCACCATAAAATATTTTGTTGCTACTTCATAACTTTAATTTTGCTACTGTTATTATTTGTAATGTAAATAGCTGATATGCAGGATATCTGATATGTGGCCAGTATGAAAGGGTTGTTTAATACCCAAAGGGGTTGTGGCCAGTTTTGAGAACTGCTGCTTTAAGGTATTTCTATTGCTAAATCAGAAAGACTGGGTTTTCCCCTTTGTGCTGGTTGGTTTAAACTGTCAGTTTAACATAAACTAGAATCATTTGGGATGGGAGTCTTCATGAGGAATTAGCTCGATCAGGGGATTATCTTAATTGTTTTTCAGTTTAAGAATATTGAGCTCACTATTCCCTAAACTGGGCCCTGAACTGTGTGAGTGAAGGAAGCTAGCTGAGTGTTATAGCCAGCAAGTATACATGTGTTTATTCTCTCTTTGCTCTTGACTGTGAATGTGATGGTTTAAGTCTCATCCTTGAATTCCCTGAAATAATGAACTGTAACATGGAACCATGAGATGACACAAAACAAAACAAATTCTTTCTTTTGTTGCTTTTTGTCAGTGTATTCATTACTGAAAGAAAAATGAAATTGGGACTTTTCACAAGTACTCATTTTAATGGCTCAAGCCCATTTTATTTTTGGCTCTCAGATAAAGGAACAATTTATTGTTTATTTTTCTCGTTTTTGTACCATCTACTTCTGCACATGAAATTTACAGGTGATCAGCAATGAGGACAAAGTGTTGAAAGAAAAATATATAGTTAAATATTAACACAAAGGGAAAATATTAAAATAGTTCCCTAGCAATGGGATTTCAGTGCTTTGCTACCAAGACTTTTCTGATTCTCTTACTAACTCAAGGCAGGATGAATTTCAGCGATTGTCCTATTGCCTACTCCACCCACCAGCAAATGTGCCTTTAAAAATCTCATTTCCAGGAATGATTCAGTGTTGTGGCTATTGACCAACCAATATTCACTCATTTATGATTTCATGCTTGGAAAGAAATCAGTTTGGCTTTTGTGTTTTCCACTGAGGATTTTTTTTAAGCCCAGCCTATGACAACACGTTTTTCTATTAGTTCATATAATTTCCAGTCAGAAGAGCCTTGTGGTACACACCCTCAGATTTCAATTTCTGGTTTTTCTATGCTAAATAATAGATTACTAAAGAAAGATTTAATAAATCACTTCATGATTCCTTTACAAAATTTTCCATTTATAAATTAAAAAAAAAAAAAACAGCTTTGGGACTGGGGGGATGGTTCAGTGGGTCAAGTACTTGCTGCACAGACATGAGGATCAGCATTCAGAAATCCAGAACCCATGCACATGCTTGGTGGCATACTATAACCTTCGTACTTAAGGGGTGATAACAAAGGATCCTTAGAGTGGGCTGTCTAGACTAGCAGAATCTGGCAGCTCTGAGTTCAAGTGAAAGAGCTTGTCTTAATATATATAGTGGAGTGACTGAGAAAAAGACTCATTGTTAAACTCTGAAGCTCAAAATTGCATGAATACATGTGCATAAGTACCCACACATGTGTACACACATGCACACACACATGACAAAACCCCTACCACTCAGCTTGTCATCATTAGAAAATTGTAAAAAAAGGGCTTCACATCTTTCCATGCTCCATACTCATAATTAAGAAAAATTGCCAAAATTCCTGTTCCATAGAAAGTAATTGGCCATGGGAGATTATCAGCAGCAGCCTGCAGTTGAATTTCAGACATAATCACCCACTATAGAAAAGTTTAAAACAACTAGAAAAATGCTTTCACCTGCTTTTCATAAAAGTTGCACAAGAGACCTTGGGGAGCACACGTTTATCTCCAAAAATACCTGACCTATTTATTTGCTCTTCTCCCAGCTGTTGTTTCAGCTGTCTCTGGGTTACACAGTTCATGTGCACTGTCTTCAGAAGGCTTTCTGAGGAGACTCATACCAGGATTCATTTGCTGAGCAGTTATGGTGATTTTTTAAAACATTGGTAGTCAGGGTGGGTTCATTAAATCCTCTGATTGCATCTAGGTCAGTCATTCTCTCGCGGCATGTTCTTTGTGTCCCTTACTTTCAATGGAAAACAATCACCGTCCTCTCCTTTTCTGTGACTTCTTTATGGCAAGGTCCTGATGCCAATAGCTGCTGGCAGGGCTGTTTCCAAAGCACTGCTCTGTGAACTTGATCCAAGGGCTTTTGGTCTCCATAGCAACTGGGGCAGCCTTGATTGTGTTGTCACCAAGATCACTGGAGCAGCCACAAGCCCTATTATTTCCTGCCTCGAAAATGAGCCTGTAGGTATAAATCTCCTGTTGTGTTTTGAATGTGAAATGCTCCTTAGAGGCTCATTTGTTTGAACATGTTGTCTCCAGCTGAGGACACTGTTTTGGAAGGTTGTGGAACTTTCATGAGGTAGACCCTTGTGGGAGGAAGCTGGTCACTAGTGGCAAGACTTAAGGTTTTATAGCCCAGCCCTAATTCTGTCTATTCTCCTCTTTCTGACTGTGTAGTCAGTGTGACTAGTTGTCTGCTACTGCTTCCACTGTGCCTTCCCAGACATGATGAAATCACTCTCCAACTGCAATCAAAATAAACCCTTCTGCCCTTAAATTGCTTCTTGTCAGGCAATTGGTCACAGCAACACAAAATAACTAATAAATCTCCTTTGCAGATATATGCTGTAAAAAAAAAAAAGTTACTCTGTACACTCAAAAGTTCAAGAAAATGTTGGTACCTCAGTAGCACTTGGCTGGAGTCATAGGGATATGTGCAATTCAGCCCAGATTTTTATGTGGGTGATTGAAATATGTGTATGCAGGCTGATTTGCATACATATTTTATTTTAAAAATGAGACTATCAGGAAATTATACCCTGCTGAAATAACTCTACAGAGAGCATTTTCTTTGTATAATCCTCAAGTTGCTTAAGGGAAGTTGACTTTAGTAGTTAACTGGAAGAAAGTAAACATTATTAAAGGACAGGAGTGAGTCACAGATGGATAAAATATTCAGACAGGAAAATATAATCCGTGGAAAACTGAAGCCCCAGGAGTGACACTACCAAATGCGTTTATGGTGGATCCAGGTTAACAAGCAGGGTAGGAAGACAGCAGAGGGGATGGCATACGTATGAGGCAACGTCAAAACAGTGAAAGCCTATGTTACCTATTCCTAAGAAAACATGCACAATGAGTCAGGTTTCAGTGTATATTGCTGATGACTATGACTCTGGCCTATTTTTGTAAGTATTTTTCTTTCATTTTTGAGATTATAATAGAATTATATATTTGGTTGATATTCCTGGGAGGCCTACCCTTTTCTGAAGGAAAATGGGGTAAGAGTGGATTTGCGAGGGAGAGACTGGGAGGAGAGGCAGGACAAAAAACTATTGTCAGTATGTTAATAGATGACAGAATAAATATAAAATAGAATTACACCATTTCCTCCTCCCATTTCCTATCACCAAATGCTCCCATATACCTCTCCTTGCCAATTATAAATTCATGGCATATTTTTGTTAAGTTTCTTTTTTCCCTGAGTTTTATTTTTTATTATTTATTACAATTTATTCATTTTGTATTCCAGCTGTGG
The DNA here is from genome assembly GCF_907164565.1 of Psammomys obesus. Classification (NCBI taxonomy): domain Eukaryota; kingdom Metazoa; phylum Chordata; class Mammalia; order Rodentia; family Muridae; genus Psammomys; species Psammomys obesus. The sequence continues at coordinate 409,873 of NW_026590561.1, read as the reverse complement.
ACTCCCTCATCTACTCCTGATCCTTCCCTCCCTCCCTCCCTCTTCCCCCCCTATGCCCCTTCCCCTAGTTCATTGATAGGGGAGGTCCTCCTCCCCTGCTATCTGACCCTAGCTTATCAGGTCTCCTCATACTGACTGCATACTCTTCCTCTGTGTTCTTGCAAGGCTGCTTCTCCAGGGGGAGGTGGTCAAAGAGCTTGCGACAGAGTCCATGACAGAGACTGTCTCTTCTCCCCTTACTAGGAAAACCACATGGAGACTGAGCTGCCTATAGGCTACATCTGAGCAGGGGGTCTAGGTCCTTTCCATGCATGGTCCTTGGTTGGTGCATTGGTCTCTGCAAGGCCCCTTGGGCCCAGATGTTTTTTAGCTCTGTTGGTCTCCTTATGGAATTCCTGTCCCTTCCAGGTCTTTCTACCTCCTTCTTCCATAAGATTCCCTGTACTCATTAAATGTATATGTGTATACATGTAATAAAATGTATATGCATGTGTGTATATGTATGTGCATATGTATATACATATATTCTTAAATATAACCTTCTCAGTCTGTGTAATGTATGTTTTCAGATCTGACCATTTAATATTGGATAACCTGGGGAAGTCTATTTCTCCTACTCTCAGCATTCCTTAATTGAATATAGTTCTTTGTGTAGGGTTGTGGTCCTGTGGTCATTCTCCTATCTACATTGATATGGCTATTGTTGTCCTTATTCAGGTCATGTTTATGCAGACACATTGGCGAGACATTATGTGTGTACCTTCTAACACTGCTATGAGACACAGTCCCTCAGAAAACTCCCTGATTGCTTTACTTATATAGTCTTCTGCTCCATTTTTTTTTTCTGCAGTGTTTCCTGATGCATAGATGTGGCGATTGTTTTGTAGATGTATCCACTGGAACTGGGTTCTACAACTCTTCATTTTAATTGCATGTGGGTTTTTTTTTTTTAATGGTCTCCATCTGTTGCAAAAAGAATTTGCACTGATGAAGGCTGAGAACTATACTTATCCATGTGTACAAAGACAAATATTTAGACTGTAAGGGATTATGCTGGTTTAATAATGTGGCAGTTTTGGGTTCTTCTCCAAGATCCCTGAATAGTTGGGTAGGATTCTTGCATCAGGCATTATATCTCTCTTGTTAAGTGGGTCTTAAGACCAATTAGAGAGCTGTTGGTTTCTGCCCAGGTAGGTATGCTACCACTGAACCCTTAGTGTTATGGTGCCATGATGATTTTTGTTGTGGTTCATAGCTATTATAGCTGGGTAGGACTGTTTGCTTTCTTCCTCTGGAAACTTGCCTGGTTTCTTCTGGTACAATGAAAGCTAGTCCTCAGGGAGAGGACTTTATTATGCCTGGTGCTGGGGTTTTGTTTGGTTGTTCGTTGGTTCTAGGAAGGATCATTGTTAGCACAAATGAGAATTTTTTTTATTTAATCTATATTTGTATATCTGTATATGTATTTACTTATATTATAGGGGTTTTATTGTTTTATAGGTTCATAGTTAACTGTATGATTCTTTATAATCTTTTCAAATGTCGACTGTTATTCTACCCTCCTTCTACCATATTCGGTATTTATTTCCTCTCCATATTCCAGGTCAGATAACTTGTAAGCTGCTAGTCCTTTATCTACCCTTGCAGTGGTCTCTTATCACTTTCTGTATTCACTACAGGCTACATATTTACATCTGAAGATTTGATACGAGAGGCCTCAATGATGTTTGTCTTTCTGGCTCTGTATTATCTCACTCATATGACCTTTTGTAATTCTAACCATTCACCTGTAAAATTGATGGTTTTATTTTTCTTTACAGATGAATAGTATTCCATAGTGTATATGTATCATATTGCCATTACATATCTGTTGGTTAAAGGATATTAGGTTGTTTACATTTCTTAGTTGTTGTGAACAAAGCAACGACAAACATGGCTGAGCAAGTGTCTGTGGAGTAGAATGTTTAGTCTTTAAGCATAAGCCAAAGAGTAGTATAGCAGGATCATATGGTAGATCTACTTTTGGCTTTTTGAAAAGTCTTCGCACTGATTTTTGTAGTAGGTGCACCATTTGCAATCCCACTAAGTAATGAGTTTTGGTTGCTCTGCATTCCCTCCAGCATTGTTGTTGGCTGTTTTATTGATCTTTGCCATTCTGACTGAGGTTAAATATCAAAGTTGTTTCGATTTGCATTTCCTTAATTGCTAGTAGTGATGAACATTTTTTGAGATTGTGTGTGTGTGTTTGTGTGTGTGTGTGCTTCTTTGAAGAAGGGCTAGGGCCTATATGTTATTTTGAGTTCTCTATGTGTTCAGGATATTAATCCTTTGCCACATGTATAGCTGGCACAATTTCTCTGCCATGGTCTTTCTCTTTTTTTTAAAATTTTTTATTAATTACACTTTATTCATTTTGTATCCCCCCATAAGCCCCTCCCTCCTCCCCTGCCAATCCCACCCTCCCTCCCCTTTCTGCATGCATGCTACTCCCCAAGTCCACTGATAGGGGAGGTTCTCCTCTTCTTTCTGATCTTAGTCTATCAGTTCTCATCAAAAGTGGCTGCATTGTCCTCTACTGTGGCCTGGTAAGGCTGCTCCCCCCTCAGGGGGAAGTGATCAACGAGCAGGCCAATCAGATTAGGTCAGAGGCAGTCCCTCTTCCCATTACTATGTAACCCACTTGGACACTGAAATGCCATGGGCTACACCTGTGCAGGGGTTCCAGGTCATCTCCACGAATAGTCCTTGGTTGGAGTATGAGTCTCTGGGAAGTTCCCTGTGTTCAAATTATCTTGTTCTGTTGCTCTCCTCATGGAGTTCCCGTCCCCTCCAGCTCTTACTATTTCCCACTTCTTACATAAAATTCCATTCACTCTACCCATCAGTTGGCCATCAGGCTCAGCATCTGCTTTGACAGTCTATACTACAGAAGCTTTCAGGTCTTTCTCTTTTGCCAGTTGATTGTTTCTTCAGCTTTTAGATTCAAGAAGTCTCACTTGTCAATTTTTGATATTAATTCTTGGGCAAATGAAGTCCTATGCAGGAAGTCCTTTCCATACCTATATCCGGTAGGGAACTGCCTAAGGTTTTTGCTAGCTGTTTCAGTGTTTCAGGCTTTAGATTTAGGTCTTTGATCCATTTACAGTTAGTTTTGTTGCAAGGTGATAGAAAGAAGTCTAATTTTATTCTTCTGCATGTGGACATCCAGTTTTCCCAGCACCATTTCATGAAAATAAATGCTTTTTCTCCAGCTTATATTTCTGCATCTTTGTCAAATGTTGTGTGATTGAAGTTATAGGTACTCATATTGTTTTTTTTTATTTGTTTGTTTGTTTTGTTTTGTGAGGCATGTTTTACCAATCCAGAATCCTTTGTGGTTCCATATAAATTTTAGAATGTTTTTTTTTCTAATTATGTGATGAATGAAATGGAGATTCTGACTGTAAATAGCCTTTGGAAAAGTAGTCATTTTCACAATGTTAATTCTAGCAATCTTTGAGCAAGGGTTAATTTTCCATCTTTATCATTCTTTAGTGGCTTAAAGTTTTCATTTTCAAGTCCTTCACATCCTTTATTAGATTTATTCCTGGATATCTTATTTTCTTCAAGGATGTGGTGAATGGAAGTGTATCCATGATCTCTCTCTGTGTTTTTTTGTTGGTGTACAGAAAAGCTATTGATTTGTTCAAGTTGGTTCTGTTCCTGCCACGTTGCTTAATTTTTTTTATTGCTTTTCAAAGTATTCTGGAAGAATTTTTGGTATGTCTAATGTATAGTGTCATGTCATCTGCAAATAGGGATGGATTGACTTCTTCCTTCTCTATTTGTACCCCTTTAATTTCCTCCTCTTGCCTTATTGCTTCAGCTAGTGTGTTGAGCAGAATATTGAAAAGGGGGGGTAATAAACATCTCTGTTTTGTTCTTGACTTTGGTGACATTATTTCAAGCTTTGCCTCCATTGAGATAATACTGGCTGTTGGTTTCTCATATATAGCTTTTATTGTGTTTCCTGAAGTGTTGCATTCTCAAGGACTTTTATTATGAAGGGATGTTAGATTTTTGTCAAAGTCTTTTTCTGCATCTATTGAGGTGAATATATTACTTTTGTCATTAAGGCCTTTTATGCGGTTATGACTTGTGTATGTTGAACCATTCCGGTATGTCAGGGAGAAAGCCAGCATGTTCATGGTAGATAATCTTTTTTGATGTATGTCTGTGTTTTGTTTGCAAATGTTTCATTGAGTATTGTTAAGTCTTTGTTCACAAGGAATATTGACCTGTAGTTTTTTCTTTTTCTGTTGCTATTGTATCTTTACCTAGCTTTGGTATTAGAGTGATATTTGCTCCATAGTAAGAGTTTGGGAGTGCTCTTTCTGTTTCTAATTTAAAAAAAAATTGTTTAAGAAGAACTGTTTGTAGCTCTTTGATGCCTATAGAACTCTGCTGTGAATCCATCTGGTCTTGTACTGTTTTATTTTAATATAATATTTTATTTTATTAATTACAGTTTATTCCTTTCATATACCCCCTGTAGCTCCCTCCCTCTACCCCTCCCAGTCACACCCTCCCTCCTGATTCTCTATCCATGTCTCTCTCCCAGTCCATGGATAGGTGAGATCCTTCTCCCCTTCCAATTGATCCTAGTCTATCAGGTCTCATCAAGAGTGGCTCCATTGTCTTCCTCTGTGGCCTGGTAAGGCTGCACCCTGCCCCAGAGGAGGAGGTGATGAAAGAGCAGACAGATCAGTTTATGTCAGAGACAGTCCCTGTTCTCATTACTATGAAACCCACTTGGAGACTGAGCTGCCATGGGCTACATCTGTGCAGGGGTTCTAGGTTATCTCCATGAATGGTCCTTGGTTGAAGTATCAGCCTCAGAAAACACACCTATGTCTAGATTTTTTGGTTCTGTTGTACTCCTTGTGGAGCTCCTGTTCCCTCCAGGTTTTTCTATCTCTCCCTTCTTTCATAAGATTTCCTGCACTCTGCCTAAAATTTGGCAGTTCACTGATAGGGAGGTCCTCCTCCCTTTTCATCTGATCCTAGCTTATCAGGTCTCATCAGGACTAGCTGCATTGTCTTCCTCTGTGGTCTGACAAGGCTCCTCCCCCTCAGTATGAGATGATCAAAGAGTAAGCCACTGAGTGCATGTCAGAGACAGTCCCTGTTCCCCTTCCTAAGGATCCCATTTGGATACTGAGCTGCCATTGGCTTTTTATCACTATTTCAAGCTCCTCATTTGCTATATAGCTGCTCACATTGTTAATTTCTTGGTTTAATTTTGTTGGTTTGGCTGAATCTTGAAATTTATCTGTATCAGTTTTACAGCTTAATGGAAAATATGTTTTTAAAGTATTACCTTATAAAGTTCTGAATTTCTTTGATGTCTATGATAATGTTTTCCTTTTCATTTCTGATTCTATTAATTTGAGTCTCTCTCTCTCTCTCTCTCTCTCTCTCTCTTTCTCTCTCTCATTGGCTTGCCCTTTAAGGGTCTGTTAATATTGTTTATTGTCCCAAAGAGCTCTTGTACTTGGTTATTTTCTGTATTGTTTTCTTTTGTTTATGTTTCATTGATTTCTGTTCTAATTCTTATTATATCTTGTTATCATGTAGGTTTGTATTTGACTTGTTCTTGTTTTTATAACATTTTGAATTGCATCATTAAGCCACTTATTGTACTCTTTAGATTTTTTTTCTTTTATTGAAAATAGGCTCTTTGCTCATACATGCTTTAGAATTTTTGATATACATATATAGAACTATAAATTTCTCTTCAGGTATTTTTTTTCAATGTGCTCCAAAGTTTTTTGTTATGTATTCATTTTTATTTAGTTCTAGGTGCATTTAAGTTTTCTTTCTTGATTTCTTCTTTGACCCATTCCTCACTTAGTAATGAGCTTTTTTTTAATCTTTTTTATTTTTTATTAATTACAGTTTATTCACTTTGTATCCCCCCATAAGCCCCACCCTCCCTTCCCCTTCTTCTTGATTGCCTCTCCCCAAGTCCACTGATAGGGGAGGTCCTCCTCTCCTTCCTTCTCATCTTAGTCTATCAGATCCCATCAGGAATGGCTGCATTGTTATCTTCTGTGGAATATCTGTGAGTTTGTATTTTTTTAGAGTTTTTTGAGGACATCAACTTTAAGTTTTATTGCATTGAGGTTAAGTAGAATACAAGAAGTGATTTCAATCTTTTTGAATTTGTAATGATTTGTTTTATTTTGTATTCTAAGATGTAGGCTATTTCACTTATCATTGTTATCACATTATTTTATTGTTATTACTGTCATCACATTATTTTATTATTATTACTGGTTTTATTATTGTTTATTGAAAAAATCATACAGTATAATCTGATCCCAGCTTTCCTTCCTTCATCTCCTCTCAACATCCCCACTTATCCATCTCTACAACCTTTTTTAGGTAAAGAAACAAACAAACTAGAATAAAACAAAACGAACAATCAAACTGGAAAAATAACAGCAACGAAAAATCATGAGAAATACATATATAGGCAGACACACACGTAAAACACAATAAATAATCAAAATAACCATAAGGTTTTTTAAGCCAAAACAATGCATAATCAGTAAGGGGTAAGGGCTCTAGTTTGGCACCAGCATGACTTCTCTGTGTTCAGTGAGATATGTTTGTGTTGTTGGCAACAACAGAGTTATAATATCAGTTAATACCAGTAGTTTTTTTTTAATTTTTATATAATTTTTATTTTCTATAATTGTATATAAATATATAATTTATGCAACATAAACAATTTTTAATAGTGCATGCATAAATATGTTGTGTTTAGTGTACAAAAGTAAATGGTTGCTGGGTGCAGGGCTTACTTCTTTAAATGCCAGCACTTAAAAAGCAAAGGTAAGCAGATCTCTGTGCTTTCAAGACCAGCCTGGTCTACACAGTGAGCTCTAGGCCAGCCAGGGCTACAGAGTGAAACCCTATTTCAAAATAAGGGAACAGACAGACAAATAAATGGAAACAATGAGTGTGCCTTAAAATTTACCCAGTAACAAAAGCATTCAAATTCACAAAGTCTCCCCCTTTAAATAAAAGCGGTAATTATTTCTCTTGTCTATGTTACCATTTGTAAATAATAAAAGTTTGAGTAGCAAATACAAGGTTTCATGGAAGCTGAGCCTCCTTCTCCCTTATCACTGAAGCACTTTGTACTCGTTACATTTTAAGGACAAATGTTAACAAAGTGCAGTTTTACAATGAAACAGATAACTGTAAGCGAAGTTCCTCCAGTCACTTAGCATCTGATGCTTTCTCTTGACTCTTCCTTGCTCAGAGTTGCTTGCCTACTTAATTATATCATGAAACACTGGATATGAATAGCACACAAGCCCCATGCTGGCTTCATTCAGATGGAGTTTGGGAGTTAAATAAAAAGGTCCTAAAACATCTTCCAAAGATAACATAAAGCTCAAGTCTCACTTGCCTCTCTGGAAGATGCCAACAATGAAATACTATTGCCAGTACCACCGTCTCAGGTGAAAGGTTTATTAATTCATGGTTTCTGCAGTTTATAGGTCTCCCCCACTTTGCTGTATCTGTGAGTTTGTGGGCAGGACACAGTGGCTCAAGGTGGAATGTGGAATCTTATATCTTCCACCATGGATGAGAATAAAACCATGTATCTCTTTCTTTATCTTCATCACTCAATCCATGTCAATTTGGTTCCCTGTTTGAGATATCCACTTAATTGAGAAGAGCTATTAAGTACACATCTTTCAGTAGAGAGGAGAGAAAAGTTATATTTCATGACAAAGAAAAACACAGAAAATGTATGGTTTGAAGTGCTGTGCTATCCGATAACTCCAGAGAGCAAAAACACTGTCAGTTGTGCATTTTTAGATAGTATGTATATTCCTTGGCAACAGCGTAATCCACTGAGTTGTTTATAGTAGATGTGTTCATTACACCCTTGAGCGGCTTTGGGGCTCTTTCCCGCCATCTTTTTTTTTTTTTTTTGTATTTTATTTTTTTCTTATCAGTTACATTTTATTAACTCTGTACCCCAGCCGTGTCCCGATCTCTCATTCCCTCCCAGTCCCTCCCTCCCTCCCTCCTCTACACTGTGCCCCTTGCCAAGTCCACTGATAGGGGGGACCTCCTCCCCATTCATCTGATCCTGTTTTATCAGGTATCTTCAGGACTGGCTGCAAAGCTCTCCTCTGTGGCCTAACAGGACTGCTCCTCCCTTGGGGGATGGGGAGGTCAAAGAGCCAGCCATTGAGTTCCTGTTAGAAATAGTCCTTGTTCCCCTCACTATGGGAAACCAATTGGTTACTGAGCTACCACAGGCTACATCTGAGCAGAGGTTCTAGGTTACATTCATACATGGTCCTTGGTTGCATGTCAGTCTCAGAAAAGACCCTGTGCCCAGATATATTTGGTCCTTGTGGAGCTCCTATCCTTTCCTCATCAGACTGACTCCCCTTCTTTCTTATGATTCCCCGTACTCTGCCAAAGGTTTGGTCATGAGTCTTTGCTTTGAAAACACTGCTAGTTAGAGTCTTTCAAATGCGCTCAGTAGACTCCTGTCATATGTTCAATGCGCATCCCATCTGTCTTTCTAAATGAGGATTGATCATCTTACCCCATGTCCACTCTCTTGATTATCTTTTATAGGTGTACAGATTTCATTATGTTTATTATATCTTATAGGTCTATATAAGTGAGTATATACCGTGTTTGTCTTTCTCCTTCTGGGATATTTCACTCAGGATGATCTTTTCTAGATCCCACCATTTGCCTGCAAATTTCATGATTTCCTCCTTTTTGATTGCTGAGTAGTATTCCATTGTGTAAAAATAGCACAATTTCTGTATCCATTCCTCCGTTGATGGACATCTGGGTTGTTTCCAGGTTCTGGTTATTACAAATAAAGCTGCTATAAACATGGTTGAGCAAATATCCCTTTTGTGTACTTGAGCAAACTTTGGGTATATACCTAGCAGTGGTATAGCTGGGTCTTGAGGAAGCACTATTCCTAATTGTCTTAGAAAGCACCAGATAGATTTCCAGAGTGGTTGTACCAGTTTACATTCCCACCAGCAGTGGAGGAGGGTTCCCCTTTCTCCACAACCTCTCCAGCATGTGTTGTCCCTTGAGTTTTTCATTTTGGCCATTCTGATGGGTGTAAGGTGATATCTCAGGGTTGTTTTGATTTGCATTTCCCTGATGGCTAATGAGGATGAGCATTTCTTTAGGTGTTTCTCTGCCATTCGATATTCCTCTGTCGAGAATTCTCTGTTTAGCTCTGTTCCCCATTTTTTAATTGGATTACTTGGTTTGCTGCTTTTCAGCTTCTTTAGTTCTTTGTATATACTCGATATTAGTCCTCTGTCAGATAAAGGGTTAGTGAAGATTCTTTCCCAATCTGTAGGCAGGCGTTTTGTTTTGATGACAGTGTCCTTTGCTTTACAGAAGCTGTTCAGTTTCATGAGGTCCCATTTATTGATTGTTGCTCTTAGAGCCTGTGCTGTTGGTGTTCTGTTCAGGAAGTTGTCTCCTGTGCCAATGAGTTCTAGGCTGTTCCCCACTTTTTCTTCTAACAGATTTAGAGTATCTGGTTTTATGTTGAGGTCTTTGATCCACTTGGACTTTAGTTTTGTGCAGGGTGATAAATAGAGATTTATTTTCATTTTTCTGCATGTGGACATCCAGTTGGACCAGCACCATTTGTTGAAGATGCTGTCTTTTTTCCATTGAATGGTTTTGGCTTCTTTGTCAAATATCGAGTATTCATAGGTGTGTGGGTTTATTTCTGGATCTTCTATGCGGTTCCATTGATCCTCTTTTCTGTTTTTATGCCAATACCGTGCAGATTTTATTACTATTGCTTTGTAGTACAACTTGAGATCGGGGATGGAGATACCTCCAGATGATCTGTTGTTGTACAGGATTGTTTTGGAGATTCTGGGTTTTTTGTTTCTCCATATGAAGCTGAGAATCTTTTTTTCAAGGTCTGTAAAGAATTGAGTTGGTATTTTGATGGGAATTGCATTGAATCTGTAGATTGCTTTTGGCAGGATGGCCATTTTCACAATGTTAATCCTACCAATCCATGAGCATGGGAGATCTTTCCATCTTCTGAGATCTTCTTCAATTTCTTTCTTCAGAGACTTGAAGTTTTTCTCAAACAGGTCTTTCACTTGCTTGGTTAGTGTCACCCCAAGGTACTTTATGTGGTTAGTGGCTATAGTGAAGGGTGTTGTTTCCCTAATTTCTTTCTCGGCCATTTTGTCTTTGGTATACAGGAGGGCTTCTGATTTTTTTGAGTTGATTTTGTATCCTGCCACTTTGCTGAAAGTGTTTATCAACTGGATGAGTTCTCTGGTTGAATTTTTGGGGTCGCTCATATATACTATCATATCATCTGCGAAAAGTGACACTTTGACCTCTTCCTTTCCGATTTGTATCCCCTTGATCTCCTTTAGTTGTCTTATTGCTCTGGCTAGGACTTCAAGTACTATGTTGAAGAGGTAGGGAGAGAGTGGGCAGCCTTGTCTTGTCCCTGATTTCAGTGGGATTGATTTAAGTTTCTCTCCATTGAGTTTGATGTTGGCTACAGGCTTGCTGTATATTGCTTTTACTATGTTTAGGTATGTGCCTTGTATTCCTGATCTCTCCAAGACTTTAAACATGAATGGGTGTTGGACTTTGTCAAATGCTTTTTCAGCATCTAAGGAGATGATCATGTGGTTTTTCTCCTTCAGTTTGTTTATGTGGTGGATTACATTGATGGATTTCCGTATGAATACCAGTAGTTTTAATACCAGTAGTCTTGGATATAGACTGAGTTGTTTAAGAGTGTCCGTGGAGAGCTAGGTATGTGACCCATGCCTCATTGTCTCTCATCTTAAGGAGGCCTATGGGGCACCCAAGGTGCTCTCAGCTCAGAGGTCTTTATGCCTGCTCCCCAGCAGCCTGGCCCACCTGAGACACAGCCAGTGAAACCAATGGAGGGACCACCAGGCCAGCAAACACCAGAGTCAACCAGATTCGTAGAGGCTAGCAAAAGAACACAAGCAACAAAACACAGGGCCATATGGTACCACTAGAAACCAGCAATCCTACCACAGCAAGCCCTGGAAATACTATGACACCCACAGAAAAAGAAAAATATTTTAAACATGAGGTTATGAAAATGATAGAGGCATTAAAGGCAGAAAATAAAGCTCTCAAAATAGCACAGGAAAATACATTAAAAAATGAAAGAATTGAACAAATCTTTTAAGGAAATTAAAGAAATACAGGAAACTATAGTCAATCAGGAGACAGAAATGAATAAAACTGTTCAAGACCTAAAAATGGATCTGGAAGCAATAAAGAAAACACAATCTGAGACAATCATAGAGATAGAAAATCTAGGAAGGGGGCAGGAACTACAGACACAAGCATTACCATCAGAATGCAAGAGATGGAAGAGAGAATCTCAAGATTAGAAGATACAGTTGAAGAAATCAATACATCAGTCAAAGAAAACATTAAATGTAAAAAGCTCCTGACACAGAACATCCAAGAAATCTGGGACACTTTGAAAAGACCAAACCTAAGAATAATAGGAATAGAAGGAGATGACTTCCAGCTCCAAGGCCCAGAAAATATTCTCAGCAAAATCATAGAAGAAAACTTCCTCAATCTAAAGAAAGAGAAGCCTATCAACAATACAAGAAACTTATAGAATACCAAATAGATTTGAACAGAAAAGAAAATCATCCTGGCACATAATAAACAAAACATTAAATGTGCAGAACAAAGAGAGAATGTTAGAAACTGCAAGGGAAGAAGGTCAAGTCACATACATGTCTGATAGGCAAACCTATCAGAATTACACTTGACTTCTCAACAGAATCTCTAAAAACAAGAAATGTCTGGACAGATATCTTACAGACACTAAGAGACCACAGGTGTCAGTCCCAACTACTATACCCAGGAAAACTTTTAATTTCCATAGAGGGAGAAAACAAAATAACCCACAACAAAAACAAATTTAAACATATATCCATACATCTAACCCTACAGAAGACACTAGAGGGAAAGCTCCAACTTAAGGAAGTCAACTACACAGAGGAAAACACAGAAAATAAGCAATCTGACATTAGCAAAACCAAAAGGACAGAATCACACACACTCTGCTATCACCAACATCAAAATAGCAAGAAATAAAAAGAACTTGTCATTAATATCTCTCGACATCAATGGCTTTAACTCCCCAATAAAAAGACATGGGTTAACAGAATGGACACAAACACAGAACCCATCTTTTTGCTGCATACAAGAAACACACCTTAGCAATAAAGATAGGTATTACCTCAGAGTAAAGGGCTAGAAAAGGTTTTCCAGGCAAACAGACCCAAGAAGCAAGCTGGAATAGCCCTTCTAGTATCTAATAAAATAGACTTCAAACCAAAATTAATTAAAAGAGATGGAGCAGGACACTTCACATTCATCAAAGGAAAAATCGGCCAAGACAATGTCTCAATCTGAATATTTATGCCCCAAATGCAAGGACAGCTTTATTGGTAAAAGAAACATTACTGAAACTTAAATCACACATCAAACCCCACACATTAATAGTAGGAGACTTCACCACCCAACTCTCTCCAATGGAAAGATCATCAAGACAGAAACTAAATGTGAAACAAGGAAACTAACAGACTTCATGAATCAAATTGACTTATATATCTCCAGAACATTTCACTCAAACACAAGAGAATATACCTCACATAACTTGCTCAAAAAATTGACCATATCTGTCACAAATCAAGACTCAGCAGATAAAGAAGATTGAAATAAGCCCCTGTATCTTATCAGTCCACCATGGATTAAAGCTTGAACTCAACAATAACAGACATAACAAAAAGCCTACAAACGGATGGAAATTGAAAAACTGTACTCAACGACCACTGAGTCAGGAAAGAAATGAAAAAAAATTAAGTACTTTCTAGTAGTCAGTGAAAATGAAGACACAGCATACTCAAACTTATGGGACACAATGAAAGCAGTGCTAAGAGGAAAGTTCATAGCACTAAGTGCCTTTATAAAGAAATTGGAGAGATCACACACTAGTAACTTAGCAGCTTACCTGAAAGCTCTATAACGTAAGGAAGTGGAAACACCAAAGAAGAGTAGATGACAGGAAATAATCAAACTCGGGACTGAAAACAATAAATTGGAAAGAAAGAGAAGGATACAAAGAATCAATGAAACCGAGAGCTGATTCTATGAGAAAATCAAGTAGGTTGACAAATTTTTAGCCAAACTAACTAAAAGGAAGAGTAATAGTATCCAAAATAACAAAATCAGAAATGAGAATGGGGACATAATAGCAGACACTGAGGTAATCCAAAATATCATTAGTTCTTACTTCAAAAGCCTATATTCCACAAAATTGGAAAATCTAAATAAAACGGATGATTTTCTGGATAGATTTCACCTACTAAAGCCAAATCAAGATCAAATAAACAGTTTAAATAGTCCTATAACCTCTAAGGAAATAGAAGCAATCATCAAAATTCTTGCAACCAAAAGGAACCCAGGACCAGATGGTTTTAGCGTGGAACTCCATCAGGCATTCAAAGTAAAACTAATATCCACACTTCTCAAACTATTCCACAAGATAGAAATTGAAGGAACATTGCCAAACTTATTCTATAAAACCACAGTCACTTTGATACCTAAACCACACAAAGAGTCAACAAAGAAAGAGAATTTTAAACCAACTTCACTCATGAACATCTATGCAAAAATACTCAATAAGATACTCTCATGCAGAATCCAAGAACACATCAAATACATCATCTACTATGGTCTAGTTGGCTACATCCCAGGGATGCAGGGATGGTTCAACATATGAAAATCCATCAATGTAATCCACCATATAAATAAACTCAAAGAAAAAAATCACATGATCATCTAATTAGATGCTGAAAACGACTTTGACAAAATCCAACATAACTTCATGATGAATGTCTTAGAGAGATCATGGATACAAGGCACATATCTAAACATAATAAAGGCTAAATTCAGCAAGCTGATTGTCAAAATCAAATTACATTGCGAGAAACTCAAACTCAAAGCAATTCCACTAAAATTGACATGACAAGGCTGCCTACTCTCTCCATACCTCTTAAATATAGTACTTCAAATTCTAGCTAGAGAAATAAGACAACTAAAAGAAACCTAAGGTATATTAATTGGGAAGGAAGAAATCAACACATTGCTATTTGCAGATGTATGACAGTGTATGTAAGCAACCCCAAAAATTCTACCAGAGAACTCCTACAGCTGATAGTTTCAACAAAGTGGCTGAATACAAGATTAATTTTTAAAAAATCAGTGCTTTTCCTGTACACAAATGAAAAAAAGACTGAGATAGAAATCAGAGAAACTCACCCTTCGAAATAGCCATAAATAATTTAAAGTATCTTGGTTTAACTAGCCAAGAAAGTGAAAGACCTGTATGACAAGAACTTCAAGTCTCTGAAGAAAGAAATTGAAGAAGATACAGGAAGATGGAAAGATGTCCCCTGCTCATGGATCAGTAGAATTAACGTAGTAAAGATGGCCATCTTACCAATGGCTATCTATAGATTCAGTGCAATCCCCATCAAAATACCAAGACAAGTCTTTAAATACCTTGAAAGAACAATTATGAACAATTCATATGAAAAACAAAAAACCCAGGATAACTAAAACAATCCTATACAATAAAAGAACTTCTAGAGGTATCTCTATCCCTGACTTCAAGCTATACTGCAGAGCAATAGTAATAAAAACTGCATGGTATTGGCATAGAAATAGACTGATTAATGTAATTCCAATCAAAGACCCAGAAATAAACCCATATATCTATGGTTACTTGAGTTTTTAGAAAGGAGCCAAAACCATACAATGGAAAAAAGACAGTATCTTCAACAAATGCTGCTCTTGTACCTGGATGTCTACATGTAAAAAATGCAAATAGACTCATATTTATCTGCTGGCAGAAAACTCAAATCCAAGATCATAGACCTCAATAAAACACCAGATACACTAAATTTCTTAGAAGAGATAGTGGGGAAGATCCTCAAATTCATTGGCAGAGGAGACAATTTCCTGAACAGAACACAACATCTCAGACTCTAAGATCAACAATTAATAAATGGGATCTCATGGAACTGAAAAGCTTAGGTAAGGCAAAGGACACTCTCTATAGAACAAAAAGACAGTCTACAGATTGGGAAAATATCTTCACATATCCAATATATATATAATAAACTCAAGAAATCAAACACTAATAAACAAAGTAACCCAATTTAAAAAATGGTGCACAGAACTAAACAGAATTCTCAAGAAAGGAATCTCAAATGGCCCTGAAGCACTTAAATAAATGTTCAAGTTTCTTAGTCATCAGGGAAATGCAAATCAAAACAACCCTGAGATTCTATCTCACACTAGTCAGAATGGCTAAGATCAAATTCTCAAGTGAAAACACATGCTGGCAAGGGTGTGGAGAAAGGGGAACCCTCCTCCAATGCTGGTGGGAGTGTAAACTTGTACAATCACTTTGTAAATCAATCTGGCACTTTCTTAGAAAAATTTGAATAACTTTACCTCAAGACCCAGCTCTACCTCTCCTGGGTATATACCCAAAAGATGCTCAACCATACAACAAGGACACTTGCTCAACTATGTTCATAGCAGCTTTATTTGTAGTAGCCAGAATCCGGAAACAACATATATGTTCCTCAACCAAAGAATGGATAAAGAAACTGTGGCACATTTACACAAAAGAATACTACTAAGTTATTAAAAACAAACAAATCATAAAATTTGCAAGCAAAATGAATGAAATTGGAAAAGATTATCCAGAGTGAGGTAACCCATAAACAGAAGAAGATATGGTATGTACTCACTTATACGTAGATTTTAGCCATATAGTATAGGATAAGCATACTATGAGGCACAGACCCAAAGAAGATAAGTAATAAGGATGATCCAAGTGAGGAAACGTAAATCTTACTAAGAAAGGGAGATAGAATAGACCGAGGCAATGGCTGAAGAGAGGGAACAAGATAGGAGAGGGGTCACAGACAGTTAAGAGGATGGAGATCAGAGCTGAAGAGAGCAAGGGCAAGAAAACAGAAGGCCTGTAGAGAAAAGAGAAACTGAGTTTGGGGAAATCTCTGTGACAAGCTGGAGACCTAAGTCAGAGTAGGCTCCTGGGAGGACTATGAGAGGGAGTCAAGCAGAGACTCCTAGCAGCAGAGACCATAGAGAATGAAGAGGACATACTCTAACTAGACTAGTCTTGTAGTAAAACATGGGGAACAGCAACCCACAGGCAAAAATTTTGACCAAAAAGTTACCCTGTTTATGAATGTGCATGGATAAAGATAGAGTAGATAGAGCAGAGATTGAGGGAATGCCCAACTGATGCCTGGACCAACCCTATCAGACCCACCCTATCAGAGAGTGCCAACCCCTGACACTGAGCCTGTGGGAATTGTCCTCTAAGAGACTCTACCCAGCAGATCCTCAAAACAGATGCTGAGACTCAGCCAAACATTGGTCTATGCATAGGGGGTCTTGGGGAATAGTGGGAGGAGAGAGAAAAGAACCTGTAAGTGACAGGAACTCCAGAAGAAAAACAACAAGCCAACTAACCATGGCCCAGAGGTGTTTGCTGAGACTGTTCCATCAATCAAAGTCCATGCATGAACTGGACCTAGGCCCCCTACAAAGGTGCAGCAGACGGGCAGCTTAGGCTTCAAGTGATTACTCTAGTAAGGGAAGTGGGGACTGCATTGGACATGGACTCACTTGCTAGCTTTTAGATAACTTTCCTCTGGTGGGACTGCCTTGACAGGCCACAGGGGAAGAGGACAAGTTCAGTCCTGATGTAACTTGATGAGCTCAGGTGGAAGGGAAAGGGAGCTCCCCTTTTCTGAGGAAAAGGAGAGGAGTGAGGGTAAAGAGAGGGTGGTACTGGGAGGGGAAGTGGGAAGGGTCTGCAAGGATGTAAAGTTAAAAAAATACATAAATGAGGAAAAAATGTTTCCATGGGGCATGTTTGGCCAACACTTCAATTTGTTGTGACTTGTTTCTAGAACTTGAGGTTTCACTTAGTGTTGCGAGATATCTAGTTGGGGCTTAGTCTCCCCTGTTATGTAGTGGTTCCATTTAGATTTTTTCATTTTTGCATATATTTAAAGGAACTTCTGCTGTATTAGGTTTCCATACAACCCCTTAAATGACCCTTAGCTTTAGATGTATCTTCCATCCATGCTATTCTTTTTCCCTCTGCATTGAACCTCCCATTCCATCCATCCATAACTATTTTATTTCCCTTTCCTGGGGAGATTCTCCACTATCCCCAGCCCCTTACTCTATACCTAACCTCTGTCATTATGTAAAAGCTTAAAAGCTATCATTGGATGTGGTCTGTTTTAGAATAGTTTCCGTGTGCTGTTGAGAAGAATGTGTTTCTTTTGTGTTTTGTAGATATCTGTTAAGTCCATTTGATGTATGATGTCAACTAATTCCGATGTTTCTCTATTTATTTGTCCAAAGGGCCTGTCTGTTAGAGAAAGCTGCGTATTAAAATCATCCACCAATGTTAATAGACTTGGGTATCGAAATCACTTACTGATGTTAATAAAGTGATGTTAACCTGTGTTTTCAATCAAGTAGAAGAGTTTTTATGATACTGGAAACCCAAGCATTTGGTTCATATATGTTTCTATATCCATACAGCAATGTCTTCTTTATTAACTGTTCCCTTGATTAGATGCAGTTTGTCTTCTGATTAAATTTAGTTTGATATCTACTTTGTGAGATATTAGGATAGCTATTCCTGTTTTCTCCCAGCTCCATTTGATTGGAATACTTTGTTCATTCTTTTAACCTACAACAGTGCCTATCTCTCTTCTGCTCAATACACAGATGAATTTTTTTCTTTAAAAAAAATTTAAATGTCATCACATTATAGCTGTATCCCAGCCCCCTTCCTCCTCTTCTCCCAGTCCCACCCTCATGCACCCCTGCTCCCATTCCTTTCTCTACTTCTCAAAGAAGGGGAGGCCTCCAAGGGCTATCAACTCACCTGGACACATCAGAGCAGGACTAAGCACATCCTCTTCCGATGGAGCCTGGCAAGTCAGCTCTGCTAGGGAAAAATTATCCAATGGCAGGCAACAGAGTTGGAGACAGCCCTATGCCCATTGTTAGGGGACTCACATGTTGACCATGCTGCACGTCTGCTACATATGTGTAGCAGATCGAAGCATAGTCCATGAATGTTCTTTAGTTGATGGTTCATTCTCTGTGTGCCCCCATGGGCCCAAGTTAGTTGATTCTGTAGGTCTTCTTGCAGTTTTCTTGATCCTTCAGGCTTCCTCTAGCCTATTTCCACTCTTCCACAAAAGTGATGGAAGAAACCTCTCAGAAGACAGTTATGCTAAGCTCCTGTCTGAAAGGATAGCAGAGTATCATTCATAGGGACAGGGGTTGGCTCTCTCCCCTGGGTTGTGTCTCAAGTTGGGCCAGCCATTGGTTGGCCGTTCCCTCAATCTCTGCACTATCTTTACCCCTACACTTCTTGTAGGCAGGGCAAAATTTTGGTTGAAGGTTGTTTGGATGGGTTAGTGTCCCCTTCACTCCACTGGAAGTCCCACCGGGCTAAGGAGGTGGCTTCTTCAGGCTTTTTAATTTTTAATTGCCACTGCTAGGAGTATCAACTAGGGTCATACCCGTAAACTCCTGAGAGGCTCCCCTGTTCCAGAGATTCCCCACTCCCACTGATTTTTGTTATCTTTCTTGCCCCTCTCTCTCTGTATACCTGAACCCCACTACAGTTATCCTCTCCAATGCAGTTCCCCTTTACCTACTTCAGATATCTATTTTATTTCCTGTTCTGAGTGAGATTAAAGTATCTTTCTTTGGGAGGTTTCTCAGAAAGTTGGGAATAGATTTACCTCAAGACTCAGAGATACAGCTCCTGGGCATATACGCAAAAGATGCTCCACCATACAACAAGGACATATGTTCATAGTAGCTTTATTCATAGTAGCCAGAAGCTGGAAGCAGCCTAAATGTCCCTCAACCAAAGAATGGATAAAGAAATTGTGGTACATTTATACAATGGAATACTACTCAGATATTAAAAACAAAGAAATCATGTAATTTACAAGCAAAAGGATAGAACTAGAAATGATCATCCTGAGACAACCCAGACCCCAAAAGACAAGCATGCTATGTACTCACTTATAAGTGGATAGTAGCTATAAAGTACAGGATAAACCATGCTACAATCCACAAACAAAAAGAAGCCAAGGAGGAATTTTGTTTCTTGTTCTTTTCTGTCATCCTATGCTTTTTTTTAAAATTTGAATTGAAACCTTTGATATTTAAGTTACTTTTACCTCTGAAATATTCTACCCAGCAGTGTATCAAAGCAGATGCTGACACTCATAGACAAACTTTGGGCAGAGTGCAGGGAATTTTATGAAAGAAGGGGAAGATAGAAAGACCTGGAGGGAACAAGACCTCCACAAGAGGAGCAACAGAACCAAAAAATCTGGGCACAAGGGTCTTTTCTGAGAATGATGCTCCAAACAAGGACCATTCATGGAGATAACATAGAACCCCTGCCCAGATGTAGCCCAAGGCAGCTCAGTATCCAAGAGGGTTCCCCAGTAATGGGACCAGGGACCATCTCTGATATGAACTTATGAGCTGGCTCTTTGATCACCTCCACCTGAGGGGGGAGCAGCCTTACCAGTTCACAGAGGAAGACAAAGAAGCCAGTACTCATGAGACCTGATAGATTAGGGTCAGATGGAAGGGGAGGAGGCCCTCCCCTATCATTGGACTGGGGGAGGGGCATAGGAGAAGAAGAGGGAGGGAAGGTGAGATTAAGAGGGGATAGGGGAGGGGGCTACAGCTGGGATGCAAAGTGAATAAAATGTAACTAAAAAAAAGAATAAACAGGATAAAAGTTATTATTGGAATGCATGTGTTAATTGTGGCCATCATACTCTTGAATTTTTGTGTGTTGTTGATTTTTGGTATTGTTTGTGTTTTCAGAGGTATTTTTTCAATAATTATAGTTTCTTACATTTTTCTCAGTTTCTCTGTTATGTTCATGTTCTCTTCAGCCTAAAATAATGCTTCCTGCATTTTCTTTAGGTTTGTTTTGTTGGCTATATTTTTGGGGCTGTTTATGTCATTTGACATTTTTTCTTTCTTCTTCAATTTGGCATATAGTTTTTCTTGGTACATTAGTCTATGTTGCTGTCGCAGTCATTTTAGGACATGGAATGTATTGCTGCAGGCTGTTCCTGGCTTTCTAAGTTTCCATTGAGAAATCAGTTGTTATTTTTATGGGTTTTCCTTTATAAGTGACTTATATTTTTTTTCTCTTGAAGCTTTCAAAACACTTTCATTGTTTTATATACTTACTGTTTTAACTGTGGTACGCTGTGGGCATGTTCTTTTCTTGTCCTGTCTACTTGGTGTTCTGTGTGCTTCTTGTTTCTGTAGGGTCATGTCTTTTCTTAGTTTCAGGAAGTTTTCTTCTATGACCTTGTTGATGACCTGGTTTATGACATTCACTTAGGATTCTTTTTCCTCATCTATACCTATAATTGGAAGGTTTATCTTTTTTCATGAAATACTATATTTTTTTGTGTGTTTCCTTCTTATTTTTTTTAAACATGTGTATTACTTGCTTATTTGGTCTAGATCCTCTACTTTATCTTCAGGTCCTGATAATCTATCTTCTGCTTGGTTCATTCTACTTGTAAGACTTTTCTTTCAGTTTTCAAGTTTAGTTATTGTGTTTCTCAGTTCCATCTTGAGCCCTCTGTAATGTTTCTGTATCTGTGTGATAGATATTCTTGGTTGTCAACTTGACTACATATGGAATTAAATAAAACCCTAAATACATGGCACACCTGTGAGGAATTTATTTTTGTTTTGTTTTTACTTTTTAAAATTTAATTGCTATTATTTATTACAATTTATTCACTTGTATCCTGGCTGTGGCCCTCTCCCTCATCTCCCAATCCCACCCTCCCTCCCTCTTCTCCCCATATGCCCTAGTCCTAGTCCACTGATAGGGGAAGACCTCTTTCCCTTCTATCTGACCCTAGCCTATCAAGTCTCATCAGGGCTGGCTGCATTGTCTTTCTCTGTGGCAGGGCAAGGCTGTACCCCCACCCCCAGGAGGAGGTGATCAGAGAGCCAGCCACTGAGTTCATGCCAGAGACAGCCCCTGCTTCCCTTTCTAGAAAACCTACTTGAGTTCATGGGCTACATATGAGCAGGGGTTTTAGGTCCTCTCCATGCATGCTCCTTGGTTGGGGTATCAGTCTCTGCAGGGCCCCCAGGGCCCAGTAGTTTTTGACTCTATTGGTCTGCTTTAAGAACTCCTGTCCCCTCCAGGTCTTTTTATCTCCCCCTTCTTTCATAAAATTCAATGCACTCTGCCCAAAATCTGGCTGTGAGTCTCAGCTTCTTCAGCTGGTTGTTCATATTTTTTGAGATGAGATCTAGGTATGTGGACTTTTACTTTTTGTAGTTTTGCTACTGTTATGAACATTGTAGACTGGAATAAAAGACAGGCTATGTGGTGTGCTGGGCCTAGAGTTTGGAAATAGCTTGAGTAGAATGAATTCAGTTAGATAATGGGGACTGGGCTGGTGTATAGGATTTGCCCTCTAGTCCAAGCCTGGAGTGTGGAGTAAATGTGGCTGGATAGAAATTTTGGATGTGGTGTGCACGTGGTCTATGCATTGGGGGTAGGTAGAGCAGAACTTGGCAGAAGTTTAGAGATTCTTTTCAGTGCAGGCAGATGAGGTCAGTCTATGCCAGGGTTCTGGAGGTAGGGTGTGGGCTACATCTGGCAGGTTACAGAAGGTATGTGGATGGAGATGATCAGGGAATCTCACTGAGCTAGACCATAGTGAAGGTTGCTCTAGCTATGTGGAAAGGTTGGGTGTAATGTTAGGGACTGGTGAAAGACAAAGGAGATGGACATTGGAAGTAGGAGAAAACAAGTAACAGGACAGGAGCCTACCACAGAAGACACCTGGAAGATTCTACTTAGCAGTGTATCAAAGCAGATGCTGAGACCCATAACCAAGCCTTCGGCAGAGTGTAGGGAATCATATGAAGGAAGGAGGAGATAG
Source organism: Psammomys obesus (assembly GCF_907164565.1). Classification (NCBI taxonomy): domain Eukaryota; kingdom Metazoa; phylum Chordata; class Mammalia; order Rodentia; family Muridae; genus Psammomys; species Psammomys obesus. The sequence continues at coordinate 387,668 of NW_026590561.1, read as the reverse complement.
TATAACCTAGAGGGGACAGGGAGCCCCACAAGGTCCAAATATATCTGAGCACAGGGGTCTTCTATGAGACTGTTCATCCAACCAAGGACCATGCATGAATATAACCTACAACCCCTGCTCAGACATAGCCCATAGTATCTCAGTATCCAAGTGGGTTCCCTAGTAAGGGGGACAGGAATCGTTCTGACATGAACTCAATGTCTGGCTCATTGAGCAGCCTTGCTAGGCCACAGATAAGGACATTGCAATCATCCTGAAGATACCTGATAAGCTAGGGTCAGATGGAAGGAGAGGAGGACACCCCCTCTCAGTGGACTCAGAAGGGGGCAGGGAGGAGATGAGGGAGAGAGGGGAGGATTGGGAGGGAAAGAGGGAGAGGGCTACAGCTGGGATACAAGTGAATGTATAAAATTATGTAAAAATAAAAAAACATATTAAAAAATGTTAGGGACTGGTGGATGTTGCCAAGATTGGTGAACCAGGCCTAGAGACTGGAGAAAGATGAGAGAAATTTTGCTTAGTAGATTAGTACTCCTTTTGTATATGGAGTATACACACACACACACACAGAGAGAGAGAGAGAGAGAGAGAGAGAGAGAGAGAGAGAGAGAGAAAGAGAAAGAGAACAAGAGAGTTTCCACCAATTTTTATTACTTCTTTGAGTTTTGTACATATGTATAGATTTTATTGTTAACAACCATAGAAAATTCTTGTAAGATGACTATAGTAATGTCCTTGTTCAAAAGATACTTAGGACCACAAAGAAATGAAACTACCTACTTACTAGATAGAAACTCATCTTCCCCTCATTTCAGCACTTACAAATAACACTGCACTTTCAGTGTCTATTAGTTTTTCATTAATAGTTTGTATTTATTTGTGTGTATGAGGGCACATGTGTTTATGTACGGAAGCCTGAGGATGACATTAGCTGTCCTCATCTACCACTCTCTACTGTACTTGTACTCCCATGAGACAGGATGTCTAGCCTCCAAATATATATATATATATACTTTGTATAAGTGATGTAGAGGTGAGTCATAAACTCTTTGCCTTTCTGTGAAAGGTTTCTTTCCTTTAGATTACTAACCTATAGATGCATCTGTGTTGTTATTGGATTTCTTTCTTTTCTAAGTCAGATTGTGTCCTACTATCCATATGGTCCACATTTTCTTTATGTATTCATGTGTTTATGGACAATAGTTCTCTGCCACCTCTGAGTTTCTCTGTGTTTGGGTCCAGATATTTGCTTTTTATAACCTGCCCCTGCTGTCACCTTAAATTGTATCAGTTAGAACAACAGGGATAACTACATTAGAACTTGAAGAAAGTGAATGTTGTTAATATATGTTTTGTTCTTCTATTTGGTTTTAGTTAAATTTCTATAAACTCACACTACTAAAATATTAATTTTAGATACTATAATTTTCTTGCTATAATTTTATGTATTGTGAAGGCATGGCACATTCATCTCTTTTTAAAAAAGATTAATATTCTTTTTGTATTTGAGAGTCTGTATGTTTGTATACGGAGAATGTGTACCTGGTGCTCATGGAGGCCAGAAGAGGCCATCTGATCCCATGGAACAGGAGTTATGGTTGTTTGTGAGCCATCACATGAGTATGGGGAATCAGACTATGTGCTTCAGAAGACAAGAGCTCTTAAGTCTGAACAATCCTTACAGTCCCAAAGTTGTATATTGGAAAGTTGAGGAGAAAGGAGGCTTCAAGATAAAGCTAAATGAGTTAAATTAAACTTCAGGCGAGATGTTTATTAACAGGAGAACAGAAATCAAATAAGAAAAGTGAAATGACTGTTCTTTATGGGTTCCATGGGCAAAGGAAGTCCTACACTGGGAGAGAGCAGTCCATATGAGATCTGTGTTGCATGATGAATTCCAGGCAACCTCTTATTCCTGGGCAAAGGAAAACATTTGGCTGTTAGTGAGCAGCAAAAAAAGGAGAATCTGCAGGGATTGCAAGTGGCCTGTCAGCTCTTTGAGGGAGCATACTATAGGTATTCTACACTTATAGTGACCTGAAGGGAATTGGCACCCAGGTCATGCCTGAAAGTGAACAGCTGAGGATTTGCTTTCCCAGATTCTTGCTCTCATGGCTTGGTAGAGGGAGGACTAGCTTTTTATTATCTTGAAGTGATGAGGATATTTTTTAATTGGGATTAAGAGGTGCAATGTGTGTTTGGGACCTCCTAACATCAGTTGTTATTGATTGACTGAAGACAGTACTATCTTTGTTTAATTATCTTGTAATGTAGGCTAGCTATGGATATTCTGTCATGTCTCACCTATATGGATAAGTTATATTATCACTTTTCCATAAACTACTCTTAGTAAGAGTGTCCACATAGAAATCTATTCTCTCTCTCTCTCTCCCTCTCTCTCCCCCTTCGTGTGTGTGTGTGTGTGTGTGTGTGTGTGTGTGTGTATACATAGTAGGTGTGAGGTGCATTTGTATGTGTGTGGTGTGTGAAGTTACACATTCACAGAGGCTAGAGAAAGACATTGGCTGTTCTGCTCTCTCACTCCACGTTATTCCCTTAGATGGGGTTTCTCACTAATCTCAGAGCCAGGCTGGGGTCACGAACTTCAGTGATTCTCCTGTCTTGATCTTCTTACCTACAGCACTGTGGTTATAGGCATGTGTAGCCATGCTTGACTTTTAAATGAGTGATGGGGATTCACACTGAAGTCCTCGTGTTTGCATCTAAAGTCAAACATGACAGAACACACTAGTGGCAACTTGGAAAGCAGAGAAAGAATTCTCAGTGGCTTGCTGACAAGCTAGTCCAGACTCTCTAACAGTGAACAAGAAGAGACACCCTGTCTCAAACAAGGAAGAAGGTACAGGCTAACATGACTGTCACACATATACTGTAGCAAACATGTGTCCCCCATATACCCACACGTAGAAAAAATAGAAGACACATAGAGTTAAAGATGTAAGAGCTAAATGAGGGTGTGGATGCTGCTATAGTTTGTATAAGGAGGATTCTGGATTTTTCAGTCAGAATAGCTTAGAGCAGGTGACAATCACCATCTATGAGTGTACTTTTATTTGGCAATAAGTCACAGGCAAAGCTTAATGTCTAAGCATTAGTCATTGCTGCCTGAGGCCTCATGTGGGTGGAAAAGCACTCGCATATATGCAAGTGGATGAGCAAGCTAGCCTCTCTGCTTCCTGACATCTCTTCCCACTCAGTGACTATTCCCACTGTTAGATTTATGAATCAGAAAATGAAAGAAAAAGTGGTCTGTGACTTATGGACATTTCAAAAAATATGTAAGTTTTATGTATTTGATAAGCTTGGCAGAATTAGTGATGAAATACATCCTAAGGATACAGTGAAGACAAATTTATCTTCAAGATGAATGATTAGAAACTACATGATGAGCATGCTAAGTCACATACTTCAAAGCTTCAATTTTGTGAATTCTAAAATTTTATACTTCAGTTTGAATGTTTTCATCAAAAAGGGTTTCACTATGACATTTAATACCTCCATACAAATATTTTTAAATATTTATTTATATCTTAGCTATGTGTATGCCTGTGTGTCTGTCTGGTGTGGGAGATATATGCATGTAGGTGCAGTTGCCCTTGGAGGCCAGGAGACAGTGCCAGATCCGTTGAAACCGAAGTTATAGGTTGTGAGTTGTCCAGTATGAGTGGAACCAAGTACTGCACTATGTGAAAGCAGTAAGTTTTCTGAACTGATAAGCCATATCTCCAGCCCCTACACCCTAATATTTTACTCCTATCTATCCCGCCATTACCCTCTATTCTAACAACTACCATACCTTCCTCTTGGCCACCTGTCTTTCTTCAAATAGTCTCCCTCTGCTTTAATGTCACACATGCGCACACACACACACACACACACACACACACACACAAACACACAAACACACAAACATATTTAAGTACTGCATATGAGAGAAAACATGCAATATTTATCTTTTCCCTCTTTACCATTTTGTTCCCACTCCTATTTACCCCATTTGTCTCCTTCTTTGCCCACAGAGTCTCCCATCTAATTTCCTATTATTCATCTATCTATCTGTCTGTCTGTCTAACCATTTAAACTTTGATTTGCATGTGAGAGAGCTCATGCCACATTATCCTTTTAAGTCTGGTTCATTTGACTTTACATGATGATTTCTGGTTTAATCCATCTTAAATAAAAAAGAACAACTTCATCCTTCTTTACGGTTGAGTATAAAGCACATATGCACATGTGGTGCCTTTGTTCTCACCATTTGTCTGTTGCGATATCAAGGATGGTCCCCTATCTTGGTTATGCTGAATAGTTCAGCAGTAAATACAGATATACAGGTACCTGTGTGATGTTCTGTATTAGTGACCATTCTCATTGCTGTTGTCTAAACACTGACAAGGCTTAGGAAGGGTGTCTTTTGGTTTAAAGTTTCAAGATTCAGTCCATCGTGGTGGGGAAGCCATGGTGACAGTTGGTCACATTGCATCCACAGTCAGGAAACAGAGAAAGAGATGGTGTTGATACCCCATTCAGTCTCTCTTTTTCAGTCCTGGACCCCAGTTCATGGAGTGTTACCCACATTCCAGATGGCTTTTTCAGTCATAGTTAAAACTCTCCGGAAAAACTTTCACAGGCATACCTTAAAGGTGTGTGTCCTAGATGTTTTATGAGCATTTTTGTTAATAATCAAGATTGTTATACATGTTGATCTAGATGATTGTAGGTATATGCATGAGTGGTAGAGTTCATCCTGAATACCTTACGATTTTTTTTATTATTGCTTGGTATTTATGTGGCTATACAAATCAGATCTGAAGATGGGCATGGTGGTGCACACCTGTAATCTCAGCACTCAGGGAGGCAGGGACAGGTGCATCTCTGTGAGTTCAAGGCCAGCCTGGTCTACAAAGCAAACAGAGGACATCCAAGGCTACACAGAGTAACCTTGTTTCGAAAAAAATCAGACCTGTGTTTAACAAGATGCTAAGATGTAGCTGAGGCGGGAACATCAAGCAAATGACGATTGTGTGTGTAGTCCAATGTTAGAGCCAGAAGAACAGAATTAATGTCGCTATTCCATTACACAGGGGGTTGTTTTACTGAAAATATCATATTATGTAATTCAGAATAACCAGGAGAAAAAGTTAATGCTTTTTTCAAAAAGAAATAATAAATGTTTTCAATGACGAATAACCTGTAGACTCACTTGATCAATACACAATATATAGCTGTGCCCAGGCATCACACTCTATCCCACAAAGATGGACAGTTATTATTTGTCAAAAACTACCAAGCAGAATGCTTCATAAATTTTAGTCTTCCTCCAAGTGAAAAAAAAAACAAAAAACAAAAAACTACCGAATCGAGTTTATGAACTAATATATTTGATTGATTTTCCTGGCCTGCTTTACAGTTTTGTTCCTGTTCCTTAATGTAGACATTTTCCAAAGAAATGCATTTTTCTTCTTACTTCTTTTTTCCTCCATTTTATCCTTAGATGAACTTCCTCCCAAGACTTCTAATATCCTAGTTGTTTCCCCAGTTTTTGCCTGTAATTAACCAGTTTAAGACAAGGCAGAAAACCGAGGAGCTGCAGTTCTAGTAAGACCCTGCCAAAGTAGTTAGATCTGTGTCCATGTAGCAGGTTAGCAGGCTCACTTTCCCTTCTGCTTTACTTGGCGAAATAGAGACATGAGAGGAGAAGAAAGCTGTTTGAGTCCTTGGAGTAAAAAGAGCAAACTCACCTCCCTGCCTTCTAGGTGATATTTCTAGATGATACCAGACTGGCTCCTGTAAGATGTGTCAGTTCAGCTAATTTAGAAAAAGTCTTTTCCAAATGGTTAGCAAGAAGCTGAGCAAAGAGGAGGCCGTACTAGACGTTTTATTCATATGAATTTCAAATCAGGCAAAACAGTCAAAATAGAACTTTCTACTGCAGTTAAGGCAAAAAAGAATTTTAATGGGATTTTTGAGGTGTTACTATTGTCCTGTTGCTTGATTCAGTATTAGTCAAATGTGCAAAAATACCTTGTGAGAACTGAATAGATTATTCATTTGTATGGTGTTATGAATGAGAACTGTCTCCCATTTGAACACTTGGTCAAAGTTGTTGGTGTTACATGGAAAGATTATGGGAAGGTGGAGTTTTGCTGGAGGAAGTATGTTACTAGGAGTGGTTTTTAACAGTAAAAAGCCTCATTTCACTTGTAGTTCATTGTCTGCTTCATGCTTACGGTTGAGATGTGTTATCTCAGCTCCCGTGGTTTAAATGGAAGATAATATATTCATCCACTTGAGGTTTGATGGACAAGTGGATTACTTTCGTGTGTGTGTGTGTGTGTGTGTGTGTGTGTGTGTGTGTGTGTGTGTAGCGAGTAAGGCTATCATGAGCATACGGTATGTACCTTTTGGTGAACATATGTGAGCCTTTGTTCTGAGTAGATTGCTAGGAATGAAATTGTTATATGGTAAGAAGTGCTTATATTTGGCTTAATGAGGTACTGCTCAACAATTCTACAAAATGGTGCACTAATTTGTACTCTAGTATTATGCAAATGTTGATGCACATTCCTGCCAACAGTTTTGTGTGTGTGTGTGAGTGGTCTGTCAGTTAAAATTGATGCTTGATGTGAGCTACACAGTTTGAACTTAGAATCTTTCCTGTGTCTTTCCTGGTAATCAGCCAAGAACTTGGTGAAAGGTGCTCAGATCTGACTGTTAGGCATTGCTTTGCTGCTTGTTTGCTAATGATACCTTACCAGCCTTCTTGCTTTCTAAGTTTAGCCTGTGAGAGTCATTAACCTCATGCCTTGCTCCACTGTACCTTTCTTCCATCAGGTAACCTGGATCTTACAGATTCTATTTCAATTGCATCTCTCACAGCTCACAAGAGCAGGAGGTTACTCCCAGTGGGGTTTTGTAGAATGCTTCAAGGAGAAGAAGCCCTGAAGTTTTATGTCACAAGATAAACAGGGCCATAAAGGTGTTAAGGATTTCATAAAACAGATCTGGGTGGGAGAACAGTAAGTGTAAATGTGCCAAGAGAAACAAATGCACAGTGCACTCAAGGGGTCTGTCAGCTCTACACATAATGGAGTCCTTGGGGGAAGCGTAGGGGATGGCCTTGGGAAGATAGTAAGAACGAACATCTTGAAGGCAATTGTGGTGTTTCCAGTGAGACTGAATATTTGTGATTAAAATGTAGTGATAATTTATAATGATTTAACTGGGTGAGGAGAGACATTGGGTGAAACTGCCTACAACTCTAGCTTCTCCTCTAGTCTCTGTAAAGATTAACACCATAACATAGGACAAACTAGATTTTTCTCAGGGTGAGTGGATGAGGAAGCAAGTGTGATATTCTAGTTGATAAATTCTGACACTCTTGGCAAAGATTACAGTAGGGAATATTGCAAGGAGGAGATTGGTGTTCAACAGAGTGAAGATGATAGGGTAGAGTGGGTGAAGATATGGCTAAGTTGTTAGAATGCTTGTGATGGAAGCATGAGGATTGGAGTTCAGATTCCCAGCACCCACATTTTTTTTTAAAAGAGAAAAAAAATAGGTTGTGGTGGTGAGTATTTGTAAAGCTAGTGCTGATGACGCAGACTTCTGGGGGGGGGGTGTTCACCAGGCTGTGTAGTTGAATTAGTCAATTCTAGGCTCAGTAAGAGACATTGTTTCATAGAATAAGGTGTTAAGTGGTTGATGAAGACATTCGACTTTGACCTCTGGCCTCTATAAGCTCATATAAATATGTATGAGCTCATGCACCAGTACACACACATGTATACACAGATGCACATGTGCATAGACATATGCCACAAATACACAGAGAAGACAGGATTTTAAAAGACATTAGTAGAAAGTTGATAGAGAAGGATGGCATGAGGTCTCTGAAGTATGTTTCCCTAAGTGACTAAGGATATGGTACCACAAATGGGGTTTACATCTGAAGGATGATAAAAAAGTACCAAAGAAAAATAATGCCTGGAATGTTGGTTATGGAGGGGTGAAGAAAACACTGAGGTAGAGAAGTCCTGTGAGCTGAGAAGTTGTGATATTGTTGTCTTAGAAATAAGATGTGGGGCAGGCCTGCTTTTATTTAAAAGGAAATGAAGAAGGAGTAGATATGGGGAAAAGATAGGTTGGAGGCAACTGGGAGGAGTCCAGGGGAAAAAACTACAGTTGGAATATAATATATGAGAGAATAATAATAATAATAAAAGAAATAAGATGTGACCTAGAAGGATGTCACTGGGGCTGTAGACAGTCCAAAGGCAGTGAAAATAAAACATACAGGTAAGGTCTCTTGGAGTTAGAATTCTAAGGTCTCTTGGAATTAGAATTCTAAGATCCCTTAGAATTAGAGTAGTGAGAATCTAAGATAGAATGTTGGCAAACACCATCATCAAAGCTTTGGGCAGAGTGCAGGGAATCTTATGAAAAGAAGGGAAGATAGAAAGAACTGGAGGGAACAGGGGCTCCACAAGGACAGCAACAGCATCAAAAAATCTGGACACAGGGGTGTTTTCTGAGACTGATACTCCAACCAAGGACCATTCATGGAGATGACCTAGAACCCCTGCACAGATGTAACCAATGGCAGCTCAGTGTTCAAGTGGGTACCCTAGTAATGGGAATAGGAACTGTCTCTGACATAAACTGATTGGCCTGCTCTTTGATCACTTCCCCCTCAAGGGGTTACAGCCTTACCAGGCCACAGAGGAAGACAATGAAACCACTCCTGATGAGACCTGATAGACTAGAATCAGATGGAAAGGGAGGAGGACCTCCCCTATCAGTGGACTTGGGGAGGGGCATGGGTAGAGAAGAGGGAGGGAGGGAGGGTGAGATTGGGAAATAAAGAGGGAGGAAGCTACAGGTGGAATACAGAGGGAATGAACTTTAATTAATGAAAAAATACATTTTAAAAAGTAGCAAGTAGAGGAAAAAATGGCCTGAAAATTATTTAGGCAAAATTTTAGATTGTAATGATAGCCAAGTGTATAAAAGAAAAGGAAAGCATACACTCATCCAAAATTTAAGTCCTTTGGATGGTGTTTTCACTTTGGCATTATTTGAGTGAGGTGTTTTGAAAGGAATTATGCCTTTCCCTGGGTCTTAGTGTCTTACCCGATGGTCAGCACGTTAAAGTAGAATCTCTCCCGGATAGCTAAGATGTAGCAAAATATGGCTTCCCTCCTCATGATCCACTGCTCCTGGGCAACATAACTTTTAGAAAAACCGCTGGATTAGTGACCAATTACTTATAGTACTTTCACATTTTATTTATTTCTATTTTTTCTTTAGATGGTCTGTCTTACATATCTCAGGTTGTCTTTGAACTCTGTGTAGCTGAAACTGAACTTGAACTCCTGATCCTCCTGTTTCACCTCCCAAATGCTAGGATTTCAGGTATGTAGTACCATACTCAGTTTATGTGGTGCTGGGAATTGAACACAGAGCTTCCTGCATGCTAGTTAGAGACGTTACAGACTAAGTTACTTCCAACAGCCCTGTAACTACATTTTAATGGATGTTTTCTTAAGATTTTTGTCTCATCCAGAACTATCTACAAAATTTCAGTCTCTTGGTGGGAAATAAATGACGGTGTGGAGAAAGCTTCCGGAGAAAGAAATCTAGACTATTCATTAAACTCTAAGCTGGCAATAGCATATGCAACATTTGGGAAATATGGATGTTTACTTGAGACTGACTTCTCAAACATGGAACGATGTTGAGAAATTTCAGTGTGCTTTCTGCAGGTAGTGTTTGTTTCACAGGGTGGAATGGAATAGTGTTTTAAAGGGATGTTTCACTCAGAAGTTCTTTGTGAAGTCAGATGTTTATGCAGTGTGTTTGTCTCCTGGGCCTCATTGTCCTAATGATTCCAGGAAGTTCCTCACAGAATAGACTGATCCTTGGTATACTGGGAGATCTCCAGGGTCTGATACCAACAGCCTAGGAGTGCCTGGTGCTTTATTCATGCATGCTTGAGCTGTCTATATGGGGTCTACTCAGGTTTCATTAGAGACAAGTGCAAGAAAAGGTAGTGAACTCTCTCTACACTGCTTTGTTTTATAAAAGATAGGTGAAAATCCGTGCTCTCCATGTCCCTCACACATTAGGGACAGTCTTACCATAAACAAGATTAGACATGGTGTCGGGAAGCCTATTAGATCAGTCCTAAGACACACAGTTTTAGCATGCTTGCATTTCTCAGGTGCTAGCACGCAATGCTGGTAAGAACTAAATGCGTGCATGCCACATGACTTGTAACAGTCACTTTTCTAATGGTTGCAACAAAATACCTGGCCAAGGCAACTTAAAATAGGGTTTATTTTGGCTCACAGTTTTGAGAGTACAGTCTATCATGGAGGGAAAGACAGCAGCAGAAGCACATGTCAGCAGGTTATACTGCATCTATACTTAGGAAGCAGACAGAAAAATATTGGTCCTCAAACCACTTTCTCATTTTTATTCAGCCTAGAAGCCCAACCCATGGAATGGTGCTCACCCACCTTTAGGATGGGTCTTCTTACCTCAGCTAAGCCACTGCAGAACCTTCTTCACAGACATGCCCAGGGATCTGTTTCCATGCTGATTTTGAATTGTGTTAAGTAGACAATCCAGATCAACTATCACAGTATTCACATTGGGAGGATAAGTTATAACATGCAAACATGGGTATGCTCTTGAGCATGGTCAATTGAACACCATCCATCATATATTTCAAAAGAAATAGAACATGGGAATGTATTTAGCATTATAGTGAGCAACATCTATTAACTAGCCAAAAAATGTAAGTTAAAATAACTTGGTGATTTTAGCTGAATTTTTGTACTGATTGATGGAGGGTCCCACTAAAGTTCAGGGTGGCTTCAGATCCTCACAGGATAGGATTGTAGGTATTGTGACACTGTGCCGATTTGGAGAGTCTCACTTGAAATAAAAATAATGTCTCTGAAGGTACTAGGCACAGTGGATGTCCCTATAATGCCTTCCTAATGTTAGTAGGATCTCCTCCTTATAGTTCTCATATTGACTGGCAAACAATTTTAAATATATTTCTAACTTCATTGACAGTGATTACAGATATTTTTATTAAAGAAACATATCATTTATGTAATATAAACAATGGACTTCTCATAGAGGTACCTTCATGGATAAAAATTCAGATTCCTTTCATTTACTTTGTGTAGTGCCAGAGTATATTTTTCATTGTCCTGGTGAATGTGCCTTTCCAGGTTCCATACTCTATTTTAGTCTTACCTTGACCAAAGTCAAGGCACAAAATCAGCCATCTCAGGAAAACAATAAAGTGAAAAAAAAACATTTTTCATACGAGCAGGAAAGTGATTGAGAGGGAGGGAGTAGGAAGGTTAAAGAAGTTTTATTCCTCTGGCCCTAAGATGTCTTCACATTTCCTGACCCAGCAACCCAGCTGAGGGTCTACACCACAAAATGACATGCTGACTCTGCCTCAGCATTCTGATTTCCTTGGAAATGCAGCTGTTCAGATACCAGAGAGGCTACACCTAGAGGGAATACACTGGATTTGAAAAACGTTCCTATGGCAACACAGAGACAGGATATCTTTCTTGACTCATTTGGAAGCTAAAAGAGGGAGTGATTGCTTAGTATCAGCAAATGTCAGTTCACATAACTGCCATGAAGAAACAAACCAAGGGACAGGATAACTTTCACTGAGGAAGAATAGTGGAGAAATTCAGTGAGATCAAGGGAATCTTGTACCCAGACTTCCTATAGTACTTCTAAAAAAAAAACCCCTCTTTTTTAATGGCTATCAGATTAATTGATCTCCATTCCAGACCAGTAAATACGGAAGGGAGATTCATAAAATGTTATGTTACTCGCTGAGAAGCCTGGGTAGGCAGGTGCTCTACTAGGTGGCTTTGGCCCTTGACAGCTTAAAGAAGGAAAAATAAGAAATCCCACAAGTGTGGAGTTGACGTGGGTGGAGAGGAGGAAAGGAAGAGTAAAGGGAGAGGGGAGTTTGGTTGTTCTGTCAGAAGATTGCGATTCTTTCAGTTTTGTCCTATTATTGATATTTTCATTCTGTCTTTGCCTATGGACTTAAAGGGCCACATTGCAGATAGAATTGTCTATACAGGTACTCTATTTTCGCTCGAACCGAATCATATCTATGTTGTCTGCTGCAAAAAAAATAATAATAAATAAATAAGCTTCTTAAGATATCTCATGTTCCTTTTAACGGGATGGAGCCTCTATATTAGATGATGATAGTAAGATAAAATCTTGCCTTTGGAGGCAGCTCTTGCTTGTAGCCCCGGGTTCCAGAGAAAGACCCTATCTCAAAAAATCAAAATAGATGTTACTTGAGGAATAACACCTGAGGTTGACTTCTGGCTTCCGCATGTACATGCTGTCTTAATAGCCTGGCAGGCTCTGGCCCAATCAGTTTCAAGGTAAATTCATGGCCCAGCTTCAGGCCTTCCTAGGTGCCCCTTGGCAGAAATACCTGGCCAGGATCCACGTTTTGAAACAGTTTCCCCAAAAGTTATGAGTCAGAGAGTCTCATTGTCCAGAGAATTTGGAGGCTCTTCCCTTCAAGACCCTGGGATATTATCCAAGCTATTGATCTGTAATAGAAGAAGCCATGGGAAAGTGACAAGACCCATACCTGGAAGTCTATCTATGATGCTCTCCTGCCCCTGGCTATGAGTGATCTTGGGACATGTTCAAGTATGTAAGAAGTGTAAAAGATTGTAAAAGGGGCTTTATTATAAAGCTTCCATGAAGTAATCCATGATGACGTGGGACTTTGAGGTAATGCAGCTACTTTGGTGTTCACTCATGTTCATGTAAGTAACTCCTCATGCATGCTCTGGAAGTAAGGCCAATAAACTCATTTGTTTGTCAACTTGGGGTCTAGAGGAGAGGAGTCCATTTTGGATGAATAGACATTAGTTTGTGTTTCCCCAGGAATAATTAAGGCAGCAAAGTGGATGGTCTGGATTATATAGAGATGGTAGGGTGCTCCTCTTTCACTTTGTTAAGTCCATTTCTCCAAACTTTACTAGTATTCATTCCTACTGTCATTTAACAGGTTTCAATCCTTATCTCACCTTCATAGAATGAATGCAGTGAATCAAGCATGAGATTACAGATCCTTGAGCTGAGTACTGTTAATCCTGAGATTTGCCCCCCCCCCCAAAAAAAAAAAAGTAAAAAAATCTCCACCATTTTGGGAGAAATTTGAAGCAAGCTTTACTAAATATTAAATACTGATCAAGAGATGGACTTTGGTCAGGACCATTCCTTGGGATTTCCCAGCTTGAATGACTTCAAGCCATGTGTTACAGAGGCTTATAAGGACAAACCTATAGGTCACTGTGCTTTCCCATGAAGCTTTTTTATTTCCCAAGAACTTTTTTTAATTCCCAGAATTCCAGGAAGTTACCTGGATCCTGGGCAGGTGGGACTTATGGTTAATTTTGGGCATTACACTGCCTTTTTAAAAAATCAGGCTATACCTCCTGCATCATCATCATCATGGTCATCATCATTGCCATCATCATCAATCATCATTACCATCTCTCTCTTTTTGTTTATCTTTGTTTCAATCTCTCTGTGTGAATGTGTGTGTGTGTGTGTGTGTGTGTGTGTGTATGAGAGAGAGAGAGAGAGAGAGAGAGAGAGAGAGAGAGAGAGAGAGAG
>NW_026590561.1:346557-373939 GCF_907164565.1 Psammomys obesus | reverse complement strand
GAGAGAGAGAGAGAGAGAGAGAGAGAGAGAGAGAGAGAGAGAGAGAGATGTGTTCTCTCTTTGGAGCAGAGAGTTGAGAAGCCACAATGGGCTGTGCTTGCAACTCTTCCCCTTGCAATTGCAGGATGTTTTTCTATGCTGTGGCTCTGTGCAGTATCAGGAGTCAAGGAAAGCTAAGCCACACTAAATCACACAGCGTGGAGCTTCCCACCACCCCCTGACAATCAACTCAGAAAACTTTTTTTTACAGGTTTCTGAAAGAAAACTGAAAGGTCTATCTCTCCTTTCAGGATCACTGACATACTGTCCCGATTTAAGCCATCTTTCCCAATGAATCACCTTTCCAGGTTTTTCAAGAGAATTTTGCACACCACACCTTTTCTCCAGTGCCCCCTATGTTGCCTCCTGTACCACGTTGCATCTTTCCTAATAGTCTCATAATTCTCTCCCACTTCAATGCTTCATTGTGCTCCCATCCCCTGGTTATAAGTCTCTCTCTCTCTCTCTCTCTCTCTCTCTCTCTCTCTCTCTCTCCAAATAAAGATCATTTTGTGCCAGCTCTTTTCCTGATCAAGCTTTCCATTCAGCTCAGCATTTCTGTCCCAGCTGCCCCTTCCCATGCACTGTTTCTTCAGGACTGTGCATTGATAACTATACCCACAGTATCTGCTGAGTGATATAAGTGGGAGATCTTGGCAACCCAGAAGAAAAGGAGAGGGACCCAGTGGCTATGATAAAAATAGCAATTTATATACACATAGTTTCAGAACCAGCAGGCAAGAATGTATGTTATTAGAATAAAGTCAGGTGGCAGGAGGACTGTCTCTGTGGTTGTTTTTACAGAGGACAGTGTTTCCTGCCCCCCCTTTTTAAAAAAGTTTATTTTGTTTATGTGTCTGTAAGTATTTATGTTTGCATGTGTGCATGTAAATGTAGTGCCCATGGAGGCCAGAAGATGTTGGATCCCCTGGAACTGCAGTTATAGGAGGTTGTGAGCTGCTTGTGTGTGTACTGAGAACTCGAGTGCTCTGAGAAAGGAAGATGTACTCTTAACCACTGAACCATCTTTTCAGTCACATCATTTTTCTTTGTTTTATATATGTGGTGTGTGTCCATTTGCATCTGCGTGTGTGTATGCATCTGTGTGTCTGTGTGTGTGTTTGTTCATGTGTGGAGAAGGTTAGATGCCCTGCTGTTCTTTATTCCTTTGAAACAGAGTCTCTAAGTGGACATGGAGTTAGGCTCTCAGTCAGCAAGTACAAGTGACCTCCTGTCTCTAAACCCTTCCCCTGTCACTTTGCACTGTCACTCTAGGCACATGCACTTTTCATTTCATTTCTTTACTTGTTTTTACATATGAGATCTTGGGATTTGAAGTCAGGTCCTCATACTTATGCACCAAGCACTCTTGTCCACTGAGCCATTTCTGCAGTCTTCTTGCCTGTCCAGTTTCCTCATTCTGTTTGAGCTTCTGGTTGGTGACCTTTTCATTCCTCATTTTCTGTGGTGGCCACAGTTGGTTGACTTTTTCTCACCTGCATGACTATGACACTCTCTTTAGTTGTCAGATTTCCCATTCAACTTCTCATTATAGAGACATTTGTGGTGATATGACACTGCCATAAAACACAAAGGATACTCTTTCTATCTCAGGTCTATAGTTTAAGCCCATCTACATAGTTTCTTTGGCCATATAATACTTGGAAATTAGTATGCCGACATCTTAGGGGTCTTAGTAACTGCCTAGCATGTAGTATCTTGAGTGAGCCCTAAATAGAAAGTAGATTTTCATGACCAAAAGAAAAATTATCTTGAGCTGTTTCTGTAAGTCTTGTCCAGTTCCTCAGGACAAACAAAATAGCACTCCTGGCAGCTGTTTGCATTTTACAGTCAGCCACAGTTCCTATACAACCCCCAACCTGAGAAATAGTTGCACCTGGTCATTTGTATGCAAGGGGTGATGGAGAGTGAAATCAGTCTGCCTCTCTTCAGGCCCAGTGTGCTTTAAATGTATGAATTAAAAGAGCTTTCTGTTGTTGTTGTTGTTGTTAAGCAATGCAAGAAAATAAATATAATATCTTGGAGCACAAAAACAATGGCTGTTGATCCTATGTTGAATAATGCATTGCTTGTTTTGTGCTATTAAATTTGATAAATTTACCTCTGTATGGATTTATTTGTATATTAATCCATCAAGAAATAAAACGGTAAGTGATAGGTTCTGGTGTTTACCCAGTTTTTCCATCTTTGCATTTACCATGTAACAGGCTTCCTTGAAAGCTACTTAAACATTAGAATTGGAGGTTTTATTTTTTATTTTTTTGAATTGTGCCACATCTGAATGAAACCAAGAGATAAGGAACATGACAAGCAATAAATAAAGGCCAACCTTTTGTATGTATGCTGAATGGCAATAAATCGAGTATGCAAAATAAAAGCAAAACTGCAAACATAGGAAAGCAAAGCGTTCATTGCTTTGTTTTTTTACAGACAAGCTTCAGATGGATGAAATTTAACAGCGAACATCGTTCACATAGCATAAAACACAAATTACTGAAGACAGTGCTTAGAACAGATTTAATGACAAGAGACCAGGAAAAAGCTACAAGTAGAATATTGATTAAACAGTGATTGAGAAGATGAAAAAAAAAATGCTTGTAGGAAGAATGCCTGCTCCATGCCAAAGACCGGCACCATGGCCATGGTACTCATGAGCCTAAGAAGACTTACTACCATTAGTTTGCTAAATGAATATTACATTTGAATGCTTTCTTACTTCTAAATTTTTAACATTTTTTAATTGAAAAAAGTTATTTTCATACATTACTGTTGGATCACAATTTCTCCTCCCTTATCTTCTCCCAGGTCCTCCCAACCTCCATACCTTTCTAACTCCATGTTTTCTTTCTCCCTCTCTCTTAAAAAAACAAACAAAAAGACAAAGAAGAATCAAACAAAATAAACAAACAAAAAAACAAAGAAACTAAGAAAGACCAGGAGAAACACACACATCAGTGCATCAGTAAGGCCACAGAGGGCCTCTGAAAGCCTCTGCGTGAAGACGGTCAAAGCAGATGCTGAGCCTGATGGCCAACTGTTGGGCAGAGTGAATGGAAATTAATGTAAGAAGTGGGAAATAGTAAGAGCTGGAGAAGACAGGAACTCCACAAGGAGAGCAACAGAACAAGAAAATTTGAACACAGGGAACTTCCCAGAGACTCATACTCCAACCAAGGACTATTCATGGAGATAACCTAGAACCCTGACAATGCAGCCACTTCTGATGAGAACTGATAGACTAAGATCAGAAAGAAAGAGAGGAGGACCTCCCCTATCAGTGGACCTGGGGAGAGGCATGCGTGCAGAAAGGGGGGGGAGAGTGGGACCGGGAGGGAAGGAGGGAGGGACTTATGGGGGGATACAAAATGAATAAGGTGTAATTAATAAAAGTTAAATAAAAAATTAAAGAAATAACATAGTAAAAATGGCCATCTTACCAAAAGCAATCTATAGATTTAATGCAATTCCCATCAAATTTCCAACACAATTCTTTACAGACCTGGAAAGAAAAATTCTCAACTTCGTATGGAATAACAAGAAACCCAGAATTGCTAAAACAATCCTCTACAATAAAAGATCTTCTGGAGGTATCTCCATCCCCGATCTCAAGCTGTACTATAGAGCAACAGTTATAAAAACTGCATGGTACTGGCATAGAAACAGAATGGTGGATCAATGGAAGTGAACAGAAGACCCAGAAATAAACCCACACACTTAGGGACACCTGATTTTTGACAAAGATGCCAAAACCATAAAATGGAAAAAAAGATAGCATCTTCAACAAATGGTGCTGGTCCAACTGGATGTCTACATGTAGAAAAATGAAAATATATCCATACTTATCACCCTGCACAAAACTGAAGTCCAAGTGGATCAAAGACCTCAACATAAAACCAGACACACACACAAAAAATACCTTTGAGTTAATTTTGTGTTGGTAATCTGCTGGGCAAGCCTTCTCTTCAGTGTGGTTTGTATACAGATTGAGGCTCCCTTCGAAAAACTAATTTTTCCTTTGTGAGTGCTTGTCAATTGCAGATGGCTTCTTTGTTAGGGTTGGGAGCTTGTGTCTCTTCTTCTCAGCATTGAGACTTCGTTTGGCTTGAACTTGTAGGCCCTATGCATGCTGCCACAGTCTCTGTGAGTTCATGTATATGTTGGTCTTCTTGTATCTGAAAGCACTGTTTCCTTAGTATCATCCAGCCCCTCTGGCTCTTAAACTGTTTTCAGTTCCCTTTATATAATTCCATGAGCCCCGAGGGGAGGTGTTTGATGGAGACATCCCATTCGAGTGCTCCAAAGTTTCTCACTCTCTGCCTATTGTCCAGTTGTGGGTCTTTGTGTTAGTTCCCACCTACTGTAGGAGGAAGTGTCTCTGATTATGGCTGAGGAAAACACTGATCTATGAGTACAGCAGAATGTAGTTAGAAGTCATTTTATCACTATTTTTTTAGCAGAACAATTTTTCTCTTTTCCCCTAGGTCCATGGTCTATCTAGAATAGATTCTTGGCCTCAAATCCAATCAAATAATGGTTGGTTCCTCCCACAAAACTTTGTGTCACTATTGCACCAGCAGGTCTTGCAGGCAGGACACCATTTTAGATCAATGAGTTTGTAGCAAGGTTGATGTTTACTTTTCCCCTCTGGTAGGATGTTGAGTACCTTCCATCACCATAAACACTAATTTGTAGGAGTGGAGGCTCTCCATAGGCACCAACTCAACTTTTCCTTGTTTACTGAGATATATAGATGTTGATCTTATTTCATTCTAAATAGCTATCCTTCTTCCTACTCTGATGAGAGGTATAGCTTTCACCTCTCATCAGAGAAGTTTGTTGTTATAGAGGACAGTTCCTATAGTTATGTAAAATGCAAAGAATAAGTGACTGTGGAGTTCTCAGTCCCCAAGGCCCAGGAAACATAATGGAAGAGGGACCAGAAAGATTGTAGGAGCCAGAAGTCCGCACGGATCACTTCAAAATAGTGTCTTCTGGATATGGCAGGCTCCTTGTACTCATGAGCTCACAGCATCTGTGGTTATCTGATAAAAACGTGCACAATTACAAATAAGTCAATATTCCAGCATGGATTTGGGGTGAAGGTGGCTCTAAGAAGCACTCATCCCCTAGTTGAGGATATACTGATACGTGATGGCTGCGAGAGAAGTTTTCCAAAAAAATCAGCTTTCTTTCTTTTTCACGTTAATACCCGTGTTTTAATTGACATTTTGAAAAGCAAGCTGGTTATCTGTCTTCTATATTCTTTTTTTATTTTTATTAATTACACTTTATTCACTTCGTTTGCCCCATAAACCCCTCCCGCCTCCCCTCCTGATCCTACCCTTCCTCTCCCTTCTTCACGCATGCTCCTCCCCAAGTCCACTGATAGTGGAAGTTCGCCTCTCCTTCCTTCTGATCTTAGTCTATCAGATCACATCAGGATTGGCTGCATTGCCATTTTCTGTGGCCTGGTAAGGCTGCTCCGCCCTCAGGGGGAAGTGATCGAAGAGCAGGCCAATCAGATTATGTCAGAGGCAGTCCCTCTTCCCATTACTATGTAACCCACTTGGGCACTGAACTGCCATGTGCAGCAGACGCTGAGACTTATGACCAACTGTTTGGCAGAGTGCATGGAATCTTAAGAAAGAAGTGGGAAATAGTAAGAGCTGGAGAGGACGGGAACCCGACAAGGAGAGCAACAGAACCAGAAAACTTGAACACAGGGAACTTCCCAGAGACTCATACTCCAACCAAGGACTATTCATGAAGATAACCTAGAACCCCTGCACAGAAAAATCAGCTTTCTTTAAGGGGTATGGTTTCTCACAGGTTGCCTATGTTCCAGTGGATAGTGCTATACCTACACTCATGTGATACCTTTAAGAGGACCCAGTGATTTAAAAAAAATGAAGGAAAATGAACTCCCTCTCTGTCCTAGTAGCTCTCAAGCACCAATAGCTCCTCACTTAGGAATTGAGGACTTGTCAATTCTCTCCCATCTAAGCTGGGAGCTTGGCTGACTTGGTCTTGGGCAGGTCTTGTGCGTATAGTCAGTCACAGCTGTTGTGAGTCCATGTGTACAATGGCCCTGCCATCTATAGCAAATATTCTTTCACTGCAGATATCTACTACCTCTGGCAGTTTTCTGCATGTACTCAGTCCCTAAGAGCCTATCAATGTTTCAGTGCATAGTCCTACACCAGTGCACATAAAGGAAGTATTAAATGGATTCATGGATTTAAAAAAAGAGAATGTGAGGTTAGCAAGGAAATGTGATAGGGGACTAGGAAGGTAGTTGAAAGGGAAAGAGGTGGGTATGATTAAAATATTGTGTACATGTATGAAATTCTCATACAGCTAATAAAATAACAACACAAGAAGTTCTAGATTTTCATTTTCAAACATTTCCAATTTTCTCTAAAGTTTTTGTTGGTTCTTCAACAATCTTATACTAATATTTTTAAAATATTTATTTATTTTATCTGTATGAGTTTTTTCGCTGCATGTATATATGTACAGAAGAGTATGTTTGACATCTGGGAAGGTCACAAGAGGGTTCCTGATCCTCTGGAAATGGAATGACAGATAGTCGTGGGTACTTGATTCCAGTGTTCCACAAGAGCAAAAAGTGCTCTTAACTACTCAGCCATCTCTCTTGCTCTCATACAGTATATTGTAATGATATTCACTTCCTTTCTGTGTTTTCTGTATATTCACCTGATTCTTTCTGTATACACTCTGACTTTCCTACCCCTCTAACTTGTGTGTTTCTTTTAAATGTTTCCAGTCCAATCTGTGCTGCCTATACTCTTGGGTATGTGGCCATACACTGGAGCATGGTTGAACTACAAAGGCCCCATACATTTTAAGAAAATTAATTTTCCTTCTGGTAGCTTTCAATTGCTAATATCTCCTTAGCTAGGGGGTGGAACTTTGTGTGCACTTCCTTCTTCTATGTTTGAATTTGGTGTGGCTTGTGCTCATACAGGTCTTTTGCAGGCTGTCACAAACACTGTTAGCTTTTATAGACAACTGCTCTGCTGTTTCTGGAAAACAGTTTTCTTGTAGTCATCCACCATCTCTGGCTTTTGCAATCTTTGCTCCATATTTTCCACAATGATTACCCAGCTTTGGGAGGAGTTGTATAATATGTATATCCTGTTTAGGGCTTAGCTTTCCACAGTCACTTATTCTCTGCACCTTGGGCAGTTGAAGGTCTCTGAGATAACTGCCATCTATTGCAAATAGAAGTTTCACTGGTGAGCATTTAGAGACATACTAATCTGTGGGTATAATAAGTGTTATTTGAGCTTATGATTCCAGAGGGTTCAGAGTCCATCATATCATGGAAACATGGCAAAAACTCTAAATAATGAAGCAGAAACTGGATGCAGGGAAATCACATCTGGAAACATAAGCAAGAAGCATCACAACTGGAACCATAAACATGAAGCAGAGAGAGTGAACTGAAAGTAAGGCAAGGCCTGAGGCTCTCAGATCCTGTCCCCAGTGACTTGCATTATCCAGTTATGCTTCCTGCTAAACTTTTCTGCTACCTTCTAAACTTTTTGTTTGTTTGTTTGTTTTTGAAACATGGTTTCTCTGTGTAGCCCTGGCTGTCCTGGACTTGCTTTGTAGAGCAGGCTGGCCCGGATTGCACAGATATCTGCCTGCCTCTGCCTCCCCAAGTGTTGGGATTACAGGCATGTGCCATGGCACCAGGCTCCTTCTAAACTTTTCTAAACAGCGCCATCAACTGGAGACCAATTTTCAAATGCTTGATACTTTTGGGGCAGGGTTATTTTTCATTCAGACTACAAGAAGATAGTTTTAGAGAAATGTATTTTTACTGCTTCTTGAGGACAGAAAGGGGGAGAGAGAGGAAAACAGATTGTAGTTTAAGACAAACACATCCTATGTTCTTTCTTCAAACAGTCAAATTGTCCCTGGAAATTAGAGCATTAAATGCACAGAGAAGGAATTTATTGTTTCTAAATGGTCTAGTAGTTAATGCTGATAAGAATTTCATGTACACTTGAGTTTAAATGATAACATTTTAGAGAACAAGTTGAAACAAGTATAATAAAAAGACAAAGTCTTTTGCCATTATCTGCTGAGGCATGACCAGAAGCTTTTTGAGAAAATACTCAAGAAACCATGAAATAAAATGATTCATTCAGACTGTAGTGAAAAATATAATGTAGTTCCTTTCTGTAACCTTGGGCTGGTCTCACAAAGTTGTGAAGAAAGACTTTTGGCTATGTCTCCCTTGATACTTCATGCCTTGAAATTCTGCCCGACCACATGAAGTGATTTTAATAATAATCTCATATCTAGTTTGACTGATTATCCCTAAGTGAACTTGGGTATCTTTGTTTGCATTCAAGACTTGGAAAGAATTTTTCAGTTTTTAGATATTCATTTTCAATTCATGAGCTTGGCTGTGCAAGCCACACTGTCTGAAAACAAATGAGTATGAGGGGGTTATAGTTACAAGTCAGCCAGCTCTTTGGAACATAATGAAAATAAGGGTTATTTTTTTTTTTTTTTTTTTTTTTTGCTGGCTACCCATTGTTGAACAATTACTCCATATTTTCAGATATGAGTTACAAAAATCCACAAATTTTAAAGCTTTAATAGTTTGATACCAAAAAAACATTTACAAAATACTCTACATTCGGAAACATGGCTGGGATTAAGATGACAAAAATATAAATTTATTATTATAAAACATGTACCTTTCATCACCTTATTGAAATACGGTTCAAGGTCAGAGACAACTCAGCTAGATTTACAATTAACTTCTGTGATCGTTAATCTCAGTTGCTGACTTGATGAAATCTAGGATCATCTGGCAGATGGATTTCTTGTCTTGCCTTTGTGGGATTGTCTCTGTCACCTTAATCCAAGAAGGAAGTGCCCACTCTGGGTTGCACCTGTTCCCTGGACTGGGATTATGGACTATATGCAAAGGAGAAAGGGAACTGAGCACAAGCACTAGTTCTCTGCTTTCGACTGCAGATACAACATGACCAAGTGCCAGGATCCTCCCACCATTATGGATTTTACTTGGATTCTTAATTGTTGTCGGGGCATTTGAAAGTCTTCCCACCCCCAGATGTAAGCTACTGCTCAATTCCCAGGGCTTTTTAGCATCATGGTGAAATGAATGTCATTAGCTACAGAAGTTATTTTTTAATTTATTATTGTAATTTTGATGTACTGAAAAATGAATGTAAAATCCCAGAAGGAGAGACCCAGAGACCTCTGGCATCTGTGATTTTATGTAAGACCAAAGCAGAGTTTGAAGTATGATGCGTTTCTCAACATGCCTCAGAGGAACATTAATCAGCACTTAAGAAACAAATTGTCATCTCAGAACAAATGAGAGTCTGTCTCTTTGTTCTTATTTTACAAGAACAAAAATGTATCCCCAGAGCACCATGTCGTGTCACCAGTTTAGGCTCAGAAGCAAGAATAGGACAGTTACATGAGTACAAAACCCACTGTCCCTGTTTTGTCAACAGGAATTTGAGCACAGATGCATTTGAGATGATAAATGCCAAGCCCTTCCCTCATTTCTTCTGCCTCATCATATTATATTTTGGAATGACTGAACACTCAGTACAGTGATTCATAGACATTTGTGATTACTGTTTCTGACTGTGTTGCATCTTTTAAATCTTAGAATTTAGGCTAGTGTTGACTAAGTCATGCAGAACAATCTGTTGAACATTGGCTCCCCAGAGAGTTTAATCTAACAGAAATCACACCTGGCTATCTGAGGATCCAGGCTATAGTCTGAAGGATTGATGGGGATTCAGAGGGTAGAGAATGGAGTGTGCATTCTAAAGGCAGGACTGCCAGGATCTCATTCACAGTTCTTCTAGTATCTAATATGCACCTTCCTTATGCCTCAATTTCTCCATCTGCAAAAAGTAGTTATGATATTGCCCATGTTTAGTGTTCATTGAGAAGTATTTAATGTATGTATATATATATATATATATATATATATATATATATATATATACACACAGTGATTCCTAGTAAAAGATAGACATCGAATGCATGTTTATTAAGTTGACCTCATATTCAGTCTGTCCTTACTTTACTCACAAAGTTTTGCATACATAGCTCTCTCCCATTTTCTGTCTATCATTACAGCTTACTTTCTGTCACCTTTTTTTTGGTATATCTTACAGACATGCAAAGATCAATTATCTGATTTCAATAATTAAACATAAAACGTCCATCACTTAAAAGATAGACTCACTTGGTGATAATAGTAATTATTTTTTTTTACAAAATATTGTGAATTGTTTATTTTGTTTGATGAAATTTACATATGTCAATGTGTGTAATGGCCAGGACACTCCTATAAAGTGAATAACATGGGGTATTTATTAGTGGAAAGGTGATAACAATTTATCATTGTTTCATTTTCTCATAGTAAAGCATACTTGTTTACACAGCTGTGTATCGCATACTGTTTACTGATGGGGTGTTAATGACATCAAATGAAGGAAAGTAGTGATAATATCATCACCTTATTTATATGAATAGTTTTTCTTTAGCACATGTGAGGTTCTGGTTTCTAGTCCCACTCACCACCACTAAGCACAAACTTGCTTTTAAAATTAATAGATGCCATTCAAAGAATCGTGTAATTTTGCAAAGAATAATTCTGTAAAT
The DNA here is from genome assembly GCF_907164565.1 of Psammomys obesus. NCBI lineage: Eukaryota > Metazoa > Chordata > Mammalia > Rodentia > Muridae > Psammomys > Psammomys obesus. The sequence continues at coordinate 363,184 of NW_026590561.1, read as the reverse complement.
GCAAAAATTCCTCAGAAATATTGTTTTCTCTACTGTATTTTAGAATATTTTATCCCCCCAGCTTTTGTAGTTTTAAAAACATAAAAATAATTTATAGTGTGTTACATTGGATCTGATATCCTTCAGCCTTCTGTACTTGGGGGAAAAATACATGGAAAAAAATTCTATTTTAACGTGGCCACACGTAAGTCCTAGAACTTTACAGAGACTCTTATTCCATAAATGGTGTGTGTGTGTGTGTACACATATGCATGTGCGTGGCTCTATGTGAGCACAGATGTGTACATATTACCAGGTCCTAATGTGAGTACTTTCCTTCTACTTTGTTTGAATCAGGTTTTCTTTGCTGGCTCTCCAACTTTCAAGTATACTCCTGTCTCTGTCTTTGCCATTTTCCCACAATACCACTGGGATTACAGATGCATGCTACCATATTTGGCTTTATATGGTCTCTGGGAATGTGAACCCAGGTTATTTCGCTATGACTTAAGTGCTTCATCCAGAGAGCAATCTCCCCAGTCCTGATCAGTGCTTTTTCCAGGTTTCTGAAAAGATGTAGACTGAGCTGAGCATATATAAGAGTGATTTTTAGTTTCTCTAAGTAGATTAAAATCATCCTCGGAATCGTTGCATAAAGAGCATTCAGAAGTAGAGTCTATCTCTTGGGTCAGTTTCTTCTGAGAAATACAGAGAGACTTTTTGAGCTTTCTAGTGAGTATCTCTATTGATTTTCCAAATTCCGTCTTTGTTTTTGTAGAATACTGAGAAAGGCAAGGGTTAAAAAAAAAAAAAAAACTTATAGAGATGTAAACCCAACTATCCAAACTATTTTTTTCATACTCACTAAGACTGAAATCAGCTAAGAATGTGCAATTTATAACTACAGACACATGTCTGAGCTCAAACTAGACCAAAAGAACAACCCTGTCAGGCCTCAGAATCCCAAGATGGCAGAATACAATATCATTGCTTTGACATACTGAGATTAGCCATAGCTAACTGATACAACAGTATTGTTAGATTCTAGATTTGTGTGTGAGGTGTCTGTAACAAGAAATTTATGAGACAGTTTCAGAAACAATTGTAGAAATTTATCAGCCATGGCTCAGTGCTCCAAGAGTGAGTATTTTTGGCAAGATACACAATGTTTGGAAGACTGTGCTCTCAAAAATATCTTGGAACTCACAATATGATCGTTTTCTTTCGGTTTAGAAGAAAGGCACAAATCATTTATTTCTCTTTTCAAAAATTTTGTGACCACCTAAAATAAAAGCTTGAATTGGATGGGAAAATAATCTATGTGTGCATGCCTCCTTGCCTACCCTTTGAAAGTTAAAAAATAAAAAAAACAAAAAACAACAACAACAACAAAAAAACAAGACAAAAGGGAATAAAGTAAAAATGAGTAAGCTTTTGTATAGGTTATGTTTAAAGCAAGGGAAAAAATCATTCTATCACTTGCATTGAGTAGGGGCATGAACTGTTTCAGTATTTCCCCAACATTGATAGTACGGTAGTCATAGGCATTTAAATAACTAAGCATTACTTAATTTAATATTTAGGTATTCAGACTTCCAGTTCAGGTATTTTAAATCAACGACTAAGTTCATTCACCTATCTCTAACATTCATTAATGGGAATATTTCATTATCACTTTATTTGTAATAAGGTCTCATGTACCCTGAGCTGATTGCAGAAGCACTGTGTAGCCTAGGCTGTACTTGTACTCTGATCCCCCTGGTGTCTACTCCTTCCATGAGCTCAAAGCTCCCCAGGTTTAGCCCCACTCTTTTTGGAGGAATTGAGTCTATGTTGTTATTTCAGATGGATAGAGGAATGACCTGGATATATAGTGAGACAGAATTGAAATCTGCTGGAAATATATAATCAATAAATATACTTGACACAAATATTCTTGGCAGTGGTTCAAATATAGATGGCACCTTTGCCACTTTTTTTGTACTTGTGTCAGATATGTTTCCCAAACAAAACACTATTTTTTTTCTAGATTCTGATAATCAACTCTTTAGACTGTGAGTCATGACCCCACTGTGGTGTCATATAATTGAATGTAGGCACTGTAAAAAGTTTGATGGGAATGAAATGTTTCTAAATACACAAGGATGAAAAATTAATCTAAAATTCTGTGTATAAAGAGTCCAAAGTGGTTCTTACAGTGCCTGCCCACTGGGGATCACGTGACTCTATTGCAGCCTCAGTTTATGGGCACTTTGAACTGCTTGTGCCAGCATGCCATGCCATGTATCACCACCAAATGCTGCCAGAATACCTTGGCTGAGATTCCAGAGGATTGTACTCTATGAATTCCAAGGTTTTGACTGCACATACAAAGAATTTTACTCTTATAGAAATATAATGTTAAATACTAGAAAACAAAAGTTTTAATATTTCTGTACTAAAATTCCTTAGCATACATGCATTGGCAATTATCAAATCAAAATATGGTTCAACCCCTAGAAGTTGAACATGTACCTCTTGCCAAATCAGACATCCACCCAAAATTTAATTCTGTATGTGGAACGAAACAAGCATATCCATCTCATTAGTGTGCTGTTTTTATTTATCTTTTATAAATGTCACAGTTATACAAATACCAAAGAAATGTTTTAAATTAAAACCACTTATGGTTTACTATGACATGTACACAATGCACATGAACAATTCATACCTGTCTCTACCATCACTTTCTACTACTTCCCTAGCCCTTTCAAGGCCAACTATGATAAAGTGGGACCTGTGCATTTTGTATGTAGCTTTTATAAACAAACAAACAAACAAACAAAAAACTACAGTGGCAATGAAATAGAACATGCTCATTGAAAAACAGTGACATTAGAGACACACAATTGTCACTAGAGGATGGTCTGCATAGATGAGGATCACCTTGACAAATATTACATACACTATTGTTGACTATTGTGTCTGTTTATCTTTTCAAAATTTTGTAAGGGAAAAGTCTAATACATGATATTTTCTTCTTTTTTTAGGTTTGGCTTGAAGTCAGGTAATAATTTTTATTTGTCACATCTTACTTGTAAATTAAAAAATGCTATTTAAATGAATTTGTACCTTATTTTAGTAAGATTTTTCATTCCAAAAAGAATATAGTATTTTTTATAATTTATTTTTATTTTTATATATTACAGTTTATTCACTTTGTATCCTCACTGAATCCCCTACCTCCACCCCTTCCCAATCCCACTCTCTTTCTCTCATCTCCTCCCATGTCTCTCTCTAAGTCCACTGATAGGGGAGGTCCTCCTCCCCTTCCATCTGACCTTACCCTATCAAATCTCATCAGGACTGCCTGTATTGTCTTCCTCTGTGGACTGGTAAGGCAACTACCCCGTCAGAAGGAGGTGATCAAAGAGCCAGCCCATGAGTTCATATCAGAGACAGTTCCTGTTCCCATTACTAGGAAACCTACTTGGAGACTGAGCTGCCATGGGCTACATCAGTGCAAGGGTTCCAGGGGTTCTAGGTTGTCTCCATGCATGGTCCTTGGCTGGAGTATCAGTCTCAGAAAAGACCACTGGGCCCAGAATTTTTTGATCTGTTTCTTTCCTTGTGGATCTACTGTCCCCTCCAGGTTTCTCTCCCTTCTTTCACAAGATTCCCTACACTCTGCCCAAAGGTTGGCTATGAGTGTCAGCATCTCTTTTGATACCTTGCTGGATAAAATCATTCAACTGCCCTCTGTGGTAGGCTCCTGCCTGTTGCCTGCTTTCTTCTTCTTCTGATGTCTATCCCATTTGTCTTTCTGAATGAGGATTGATCATCTTACCCAGGGTCCTCCTCCTTACTTAGATTCTTTAGGTGTACAGATTTTAATATATTTATCCTATATTATATGTCTAATATACACTTATAAATGAATATATACCATGTGTGTCTTTCTGCTATTGGGATACCTCACTCAGGATGATATTTTCTAGTTCTCACCATTTGCCTACAAATTTCATGATTTCCTTGTTTTTAAATGCTGAGTAGTATTTCATTGTGTAAATGTACCACAATTTCTGTATCCATTCCTCAGTTGAGGGACATCTGGGTTATTTCCCTCTTCTGGCTATAACAAATAAAGCTGCTATGAACATGATTGAGCAAATGTCCTTGTTGTATATTTAGCATGTTTTGGATATATGCCTAGGAGTGGATATAGCTGGATCTTGAGGAAGTGTTATTCCTAATTGTCTGAGAAAGTGTCAGATTGATTTCCAAAGTGGTTGTACAAGTTTACATTCCCACCAGCTATGGAGGAGGGTTCTCCTTTCTCCACATTGTCTCCAGCATGTGCTCTCAGTTGAGATTTGATCTTAGCTATTCTGATGGGTGTAAGGTGAAATCTCAGGGCCATTTTGATTTGCATTTACCTGATGACTAGGGATGTTGCACATTTCTCAGCCATTTGATCTTCCTCTATTGAGAATACTCTGTTTAGCTCTGTACCCCATTTTCAAATTAGGTTACTTGATTTTTGATGTTCAACTTCTTGAATTCTTTATATATTCTGGATATTAGCCCTCTGTCAGATATAGAAATGGTGAAATTCCTTTCCCAGTCTGTAGGGTGTCCTTTTGTTCTGATGACAGTGTCCTTTGCTTTACAGAAGCTTTTCAGTTTCATGAAGTCCCATTTATTGATTTTTACTCTCAGAGCCTTTACTGTTGGTGTTCTGTCCAGGAAGTTGTCTCCTGTTTCAATGAGTTCAAGGCCCTTCTTCAATTTTTCTTCCAAGAGGTTTACTGTGTCTGGTTTTATGTTGAGGTCTGTGATCCACTTGGAAATTATTTTTGTTCAGGGTCGTAAATATGGATCTATTTGCATTTTTATACATGTAGATATCCAGTTACATCAGCAATAGTTGTTGAAGATGCTGTCTCTTTTCCATTGTATGATTTCTGGCTTCTTGATTAAAAATCAAGTATTCATAGGTGTGTGTGTGTGTGTGTGTGTGTGTTTACTTCTGGGTCTTCTATTTGATTCCATTGAGCCACCATTCTGTTTCTATGCCAATACCATGCAGATTTTATTACTATTGCTCTGTAGTACAGCTTGAGATCAGTGATGGAGATACCTCCAGACTATCTGTTGTTGTACAGGATTGTTTTAGCAATTTGGTTTTTTTTTCATATGAAATTTACAATTGTTCTTTGAAGTTTTGTAAAGAATTGTGTTGGTATTTTGATGGGAATTACATTGAATCTGTAGACAGCTTTTGGCACTATGTTAAACCTACCAATCCATGAGCATGGGAGATCTTTCCATATTCTGATATCTTCCTCAATTTCTTTCTTCAGAGACTTGAAGATTTTTTCAAACAAATCTTTCACATGCTTTGAGTCATACCAAGATACTTTATGCAATTAGTGGCTATTATGAAGAGTGTTGTTTCCCTAATTTCTCTCTCAGCCCTTTTTGCTTTCATATACAGGAGGGCTACTGATTTTTTCAATTTTAAATTTTTATATTAATTACAGATTATTCACTTTGTATTCCAGCTGTAGCCCTTTCCATTATTCCCTCCCAATAATAGCTTCCCTCATCTCCTCCCATGCCCTTCTCTAAGTTCAAAGATAGGGGAGGTCCTCCTCCCCTTCCAACTGAGCCTAGCCTATTAGATCTCATCAGAACTGCATGCATTGTCTTCCTCTGTGGTCTGGTAAGGCTGCTCTCCTAACAGGGGGAGGTGATCAAAGAGCCAGCCACTGAGTTCATGTCAGAAACAGTCTGAGTTCCTCTTACTAGGGAAACTTGGATACTGAGTTGCCATTGGGTACACCTGTGCAGTGGTTCTAGGTTATCTCCATGCATGGTCTTTGGTTGGAGTATCAGTCTCAGAAAATAACCCTGGGCCCATATTTCTTGGTTCTGTTGCTCTCCTTGTGGAGCTCCTGACACCACCAGGTCTTTCTATCTCCACCTTCTTTCATGAGATTCTCTGCACTCTGCCCAAAGTTAGGTTATGAGTCTCAGCATCTGTTTTGATACACTATTGGGTAGAGTCTTTCAGAATCCCTCTGGGGTAAGCTCCTTTCCTGTTCCCTGTTTTCTCCCTCTTCCGATGACTATCCCATTTGCCTTTCTGAGTGAGGACTGATCATCCTACCCAGGGCCCTCCTTCTTGCATAGCTTCATTAGGTGTATTGATTTTAGTATGTTTATCTTATATGTTTAATATCCACTTATAAGTGAGTATACACCATGTGTGTTTTTTCTGCTTCTGGAGTACCTCACTCAGGATGATCTTTTCTAGATGCTACCATTTGCCTACAAATTTCGTGATTTCCTTCGTTTTATTTGCTGAGTAGTATTCCATTGTGTAAATGTACCACAATTTCTGTATCCATTACTCAGTTGAGAGGCATCTGGGTTATTTCCAGGTTCTGGCTATTATGAATAAAGCTGTTACAAATATGGTTGAACAAATTTCCTTGTTGTGGATTTGACCATATTTTGGATATATGTCTAGGAGTGGTATAGCTTGATCTTGAGTAATCACTATTCCTAATTGCCTCAGAAAGCACCAGATTGATTTAGAAAGTGATTGTACAAGTTTACATTTCCAACAGCAATGGAGTAGGGTTCCCCTTTCTTATCCTTTCCAGCATATAATGTCACTAGAGTTTTTTATCTTGGCAATTCTAATGGGTGTAAGTTGAAATCTCATGGTCATGTTGATTTGCATTTCCCTGATAATTAAGGACATTGAACATTTCTTTAAGTATTTCTCTGCCTTTGGATATTCCTCCACAGAAGTTGTCTCCTGTGCCAGTGAGGTTAAGGCTCTTCCCTCATTTTTCTTCTAACCTATTTAGTGTGTCTGGTTTTATGTTGAGGTCTTTGATCCAGTTGGACTTTAGTTTTGTACAGCATGATAAATACAGATCTATTTGCATTTTTCTACATGTAGACATCCAGTTATACCAGCAGCATTTATTGAAGATGTTCTCGTTTTTTTTTTTTTTTTTTTTTTTTCATTTTATGGTTTTGGCTTCTTTGTAAAAAATCAAGTGTCCGTAGGTGGGTGGGTTCTATGTCTTGTATTTAATTCCATTGATCTGTCATTTTGTTTCTATGACAGTTCCATGCAGTTTTTATTACTATTGCTCTGTAGTACAGCTTGAGATCGGGGATGGAGATACCTCCAGATGACCTGTTTTTGTACAGGTTTGTTTTTGCAATTTTGTTTTTTGTTTTTGTTTTTGTTTTCCATATGAAGTTGAAAATTGTTCTTTGAAGTTCTGTAAAGAATTGTGTTGGTATTTTGATGGATATTGCCTTGAATCTGTAGATTGCTTTTGGCAGGATGGCCATTTCCACTATGTTAATCCTACCGATCTATGAACATGGAGATCTTTCCATCTTCTGATATCTTCTTCTATTTCTTTCTTCAGAGACTTGAAGTTTTTTTTTTTGTTTGTTTGTTTTTGTTTTTGTTTTTTTCCAAACAGGTCTTTCACTTGCTTGGTTAGAGTCTCTATGTTAAGGTTCTCTATGTTAATTGTGGTTATTGTGATGGGTGTAGTTTCCCTAATTTCTTTCTCAGCCCTTTTGTCTTTAGTATACAATAGAGCTACTGATTTTTTTTTTTTTTTAGTTAATTTTGTATCCAGCCACTTTGCTGGAGGTGTTAAGCTGAAGGAGTTCTCTGGTTGAAGTTCTGGGATCACTCATGTATACTATTGTATCATCTGCAAATAGTGGTACTTTGACTTCTTCCTTTAAGGTTTGAATCCCCTTGATATCTTTTAGTTGTCTTATTTTCTAGCTAGGACTTCAAGTACTATGTTAAAGAGATATGGAGAGAATGGGCAGCCTTGCTTTGTCCCTAATTTCAGTGTGATTAATTTAAGTTTCTCTCCATTGAGTTTGATGTTGGCTATAGGCTTGCTGTATGTTGCCTTTACCTTGTTTACATAAGTGCCTTGTATCCCTGATCTCTCTAAGACTTTAAACATGAATGGTGTTGGATTTTGTCAAATTTTTTTTTGGCATCTAAGGAGATGATCATGTGGATTTTCTCCTTCAGTTTGTTTATATGGTAGATTACATTGATGGATTTCCTTATAATGAACCACCCCCTGCATGCCTGGGATGAAGCCTACTTGGTCATGGTAGATGATATTTTTTATGTTCTTCGATTCAGTTTGCAAGTATTTTACTGAGTATTTTTGCATCAAAGTTCATAAGAGAGATAGATCTGAAGTTTTCTTTTTTTGTTGGGTCTTTGTGTGGTTTAGGTATCAAGGTGACTGTGGCTTCATAGAATGAGTTTGGTAATGTTCCTTCTGTTTATATTTTGTGGAATAGTTTGAAGAGAATTGGAGTTTCCTCCTCTTTGAAGGTCTGGTAAAATTCTGCTCTGAAACCATCTGGCCCTGGGCTTTATTTGGAAGGGAAACTTTTGGGACCGCTTTTATTTCCTTGGGAGTATAGGACTATTTAATCTATTTATGTGATCTTGATTTACTTTGGTAAATGGAATCAAGAAACCTGTCCATTTCATTTAGATTTTCAAATTTTGTGCATTATAAGCTTTTGTAGTAAGACCTAATCATTGGATTTTCTCAGTGTCATTATATCCCACTATTCGTTTCTGATATTGCTGATTTGAATAATTTCTCTCTATCTTTTAGTAAATTTGGCTAAGGGTTTGTTTATCTTGTTGATTTTTTCAAAGAACCATCTTTTGGTCTCATTGATACTTTCTTTTGTTTTCTTTGTTTATAGTTCATTGATTTCAGCTCTGAGTTTGATTATTTCCAATTGTCTACACCTCTTGGGTGTATCTGCTTCTTTTTCTTCTAGGGCTTTTTGGTATGCCTTAAGTTACTTGAATGAGATGTCTCCAACTTCTTTATGTAATTATTTAGTGCTATGAACTTTCCTTTCTTAGCACTGCTTTCATTGTGTCCAATAAATTTGGGTAAGTTGTGCCTTTATTTTCATTGAATTTTAGGTAGTGTCTAATTCCATTTTTCATTTCTTTCCTGTCCAAACTTTCATTAAGTAGAGAGTAGTTTAGTTTCCATGTGTATGTAGGCTTTTTGTTGTTTCTGTTGTTGTTGCTGTCTAGTTTTAGGCTATGGTGGTCTGATAGGTTACAATGGATTATTTTGATCTTCTTATATCTGTTGAGGTTTGCTTTTTCCCTGAATACATGCTCAATTTATAAGAAGGTTCCCCGAGGAGCTGAAAAGAATGTATACTGTTTTGAGTTTGGGTGAAAAGTTCTGTAGACATCTATTAGGTCCATTTGATTTAGGACCTCTGTAAGTGTCATTATTTCCCTATTTAGGTTCTGTCTAGATGATCTGTCCCTTGGTGAGAGTGGAGTGTTGAAGTCTCCCACTATTGAGGTGTTGGGATCAATGTGTGACTTAAGTTTTAATAATGTTTCATTTACAAATGTAGGTGCTGTTTTATTTGGGACAGAGATGTTTAGGATAGTGATGTCCTCTTGGTGGATTTTTCATTTGATGAGAATGAAATGTCTGTCGTAACCTTTTTTGATTGATTTTGGTTGAAAGTCTATTTTATTCGATATTAGGATAGCTACCCCATTTTCTGGGTCCATTTGCTTGAAAAACTTTTTCCAGCCCTTTACTCTGAGGTAGTCTTTATCTTTGTTGCATAGGTGTGTTTCTTCGATGCAGAAGAATGTTGAATCCTGTTTCCACAACCATTCTATTAGTCTGTGTCTTTTTATTGGAGAGTTGAGTCTATTGATGTTGATAGATAATAGTGACCAACGAATGTTAGTTCCTTTTATTGTGGAGTTGGTGGTGTTTCTGTGTTTTTATACTTGTTTTCTTTTAATTTTTTGTTGTGAAGTTATCTATATCCTGTGTTTTCTTGAGTATAGTTGCTTTTGTTGGATTGGAGGTTTCCTTCTAGTATCTTCTGTAGGGCTGGCTTGCTGTGTAGATATTGTTTAAGTTTAGTTTTGTCATAGAATATTTTCTTTTCTCCATATATTTTCATTGAAAACTTTGCTGGGTATAGCAGTCTTGCTTGGCATTTGTGGTCTCTTAGAGTCTGTATGACATCTGCCCAGTCCCTTCTGTCTTTCATAGTTTCTGTTAAAAAGTCTGGTGTGTTTATATGAGTGAGTATATACCGTGTGTGTCTTTTTGCTTCTGGGACAACTTACTCAGGATGTTCCTTTCCAGGTCCCACCATTTACCTGCAAATTTCATGATTTCCTTATTTTTCATTGCTGAGTAATACTCCATTGTATAGATGTACCACAATTTCTGCATCCATTCTTCAGTTGAGGGGCATCTGGGTTGTTTCCAGCTTCTGGCTATTACAAATAAAGCTGCTACAAACATGGTTGAGCAAATGTCCTTTTTGTGTACTTGAGCCTCTTTTGGATATATGCCTAGGAATGGTATGGCTGGATCTTGAGGAAGCGCTATTCCTAGTTGTCTGAGAAAGCGCCAGATTGATTTCCAGAGTGGTTGTACCAGTTTACATTCCCACCAGCAGTGGAGAAGGGTTCCCCTTTCTCCACAACCTCTCCAACATGTATTGTCACTTGAGGTTTTGATCTTGGCCATTAAACCCACTAAAATCGGTACATCTAAACAAACTAAACAAAAGAGAGGACCCTAACTAAAATGCTCAATCCCCATCCTGAAAGGCAAAGAGGATGGACATCAGAAGAAGAAGAAAACAGGAAACAACCTAGGAATCTGCCACAGAGGGCCTCTGAAAGCCTCTGCCCTACAGACTATCAAAGCAGATGCTGAGCCTGATGGCCAACTGTCGGGCAGAGTGAATGGAATTTTATGTAAGAAGTGGGAAATAGCAAGAGCTGCAGAGGACAGGAACTCCACAAGGAGAGTAACAGAACAAGAAAATTTGAAAACAGGGAAATTCCCAGAGTCTCATACTCCAACCAAGGACTATTCATGGAGATAATCTAGAACCCCTGCACAGATGTAGCCCATGGCAGGTCAGTGTCCAAGTGAGTTACATAGTAATGGGAAGAGGGACTGCCTCTGACATAATCTGATTGGCCTGCTCTTTGATCACCTCCCCCTGAGGGGGGAGCAGCCTTACCAGGCCACAGAAGTGGACAATGCAGCCACCTCTGATGAGAACTGATAGTCTAAGATCAGAAAGAAGGAGAGGAAGACCTCCCCTATCAGTGGACTTGGGGAGGGGCATGCATGCAGAAAGAGGAGGAAGGATGGGATCGGGAGGGGAGGAGGGAGGGGCTTATGGGGGGATACAAAATGAATAAAGTGTTAATAATAATAATAATAATAATAATAATAATAATAATAATAAAAGAAAACTTTAAAATGAAAAAAAAAAGTCTGGTGTGATTCTGAAAGGTCTACCTTTATATGTTACTTGGCCTTTTTCCTTTGCTCCTTTTAATACTTTTTCTTCTGTAGCTTTAGTGTTTTGACTATTATGTAACATGAGGAGTTTCTTTTCTGTTCTAGTCTATTTGGTGTTCTGTAGTCCTCTTGTATGTTTATGGACATCTCTTTTCTTTAAATTGGGAAAATTTTCTTCTATGATATTTTGAAAATGTTTTCTTTACCTTGGAGCCTGGAATCTTCTTTTTCTTCTATTCCTATTATTCTTAGATTTTGTTTTTCATGGCATCCTTGATTTCTCGGATGTTTTGTGTTTGGAACTTTTCCGATTTTACTTTTTCTTTGAGAGAAGTATCAATTTCTGCGAGTGTATCTTCAGCACCTGAGATTCTCTTTTCCATCCAGCCATACCACTCCTAGGCATATATCCAAAAGAGGCTCGAATACACAATAAGGACATTTTCTCAACCATGTTTGTAGCAGCCTTATTTGTAATAGCCAGAAGCTGGAAACAGCCCAGATGCCCCTCAACTGAAGAATGGATGCAGAAATTGTGGTCCATCTACACAATGGAGTATTACTCTGCAATGAAAAGTAAGGAAATCATGAAATTTGCAGGTAAATGGTGGGACCTGGAAAGGATCATCCTGAGTGAGCTGTCCCAGAAGCAGAAGGACACACACGGTATATACTCACTCATATAGACATATAATATAGGATAAACCTACTAAAATCTGTACATATAGAGAAACTGATCTAGAGGGAGGACTCTGACTAGAATGTTCAATCCGCATGCCAAAGGGCAAAGAAGATGGACATCAGAAGAAGAAGAAGGTGAGAAACAGCCTAGGGGCCTGCCAGGAGGACCTCTGGGGGGGGGGGGGGCTCTGCCCTGAAGACTGTCTGGGCGGATGCTGAGACTTATGGCCAATGGTTGGGCGAAGTGCATGGAACCTATGTAAGAAGTGGGAAATAGTAGGATCTGGAGAGGACGGGAACCCCACAAGGAGAGCAACGGAACCATCTCTTGTATTCTTTTGGTGATGCTTACCTTTCTAGTTCCTGATCTTTTCTCTAAGTTCTCCAGCTCCAGGGTTTTCTCTGTTTGGGTTTTCTTTATTGATTCTAATTCTGTTTTCATGTCTTGCACCATTTCCTTTCTGAATGTGTATTCCTGTTTTTTCATGAAGGCCTCTATTTTTTGTTTGTTTCCTCTCCATATGCCACCAATTGTGCCTCTACCTGTGTCTCTATTTATTTGGCTGTAGGAGCCTGTATTTCTTTGAGAGCTTTGTTTGTTTCCTCTTTATGTGCCTCTACTAACTGGATAACTATAGCTTTAAAATCATTTTCCTGTGTTTCCAATGAATTAAACTGTCTATTGATTTGGGGGGTTGCTGGTAAAGCCATGATGTCCTGATTTTTGTTGGATATGTTCTTAAGCCGACCTCTAGCCATCAGCTTGTCTGTAACCTTCACTGCTTTTTTCCTGGAGTCTATACTTCAGACTTGGTCTGTCTCTAGTGTCTGGAGTATTCTTCAGGAAGATGAGAGAGGTCCATGGGTTTGAGAGTGGATGTTGGTGTTTCAGTTGTATCTAAGGGAGGATGGGTATAGGTGCATATGTGGAAGTGCTGGCTAGCGTGGCAGTGTGCTTTGAGGAAGAAGGTGCTAGAGCTTGTAGCAGCCTGAAGGGTGGCAATTGTGCAGGGGATGGGGGATGTTTGGGGATGTGTGGGTGTTGATGCTGTTTGCATGTGTAATGCACATGCGCTGGTGTCCTGAATAACTCAGTGGTCTACTGGCTTGTTGTACTGTCATCCTGGCATTCAGATCCTTTTGGGCTCCAGGAATTGTTTGCCTGGACTTCACTGGGAGACCTACAGAGCAGAAGCTACAATGTTGAGAACACTGTCCCAAGGATCCCTATGTTGCCTACAGTGGGGGGGTGTGTAGGCAGGATCAGATGACTGGCTGCTAGTGTAAAGGGACCCTGGTTCTGGGTCTCTGCAAACACTCGCTTAAAGGCACACTTACTCACTAGCTGGCCTAATTTGAAAGCACAGGGGATCCTCCTGTTCTCTATTCTCATATTTCAGCCTGCAGGGGCAAATGAGAGTGCAGGAGATCTGTCAGCTCAGTGGTGTCCACTGTTTGGCTGCAGGGCAAGTGTGTCTCTGTAGCCTCAGTCACAGAACACATGGAGGCTCCTGCTAGTACTAGCAGCTGTCCTGCCCCAGCAGCAGGTCTGGGAGGCCCATTTGTCCCTTTAAGTCACTGAGCACATGGAGGTTTGTGTACTTGGACTAGCCACTGCTCTGCTGCAACCACAGCGCCCTGGGAGGCTGGCCTATACCTTTTCAGTGACTGAGCGCAGAAGCTTGTGCTGGCTGGCTGGCTTATTGAGCATGGATACGCCTGCTTGGGGAAAGGGAAAGTTCAGGGGGTCGAATATTCCCCACTTTCAGTCCCCACAGACATCCACAGGTGACCTAGATCCAAACTGTCCCAGGTCCTGGGCTGTCCCCTCTCTCACAGGAAACCTCAATGTGCATGCTCTGGCTTCAGCTGCCTCTGCACTCACCAATTTCAGAGTTTTGGATCCTTTACTCCTTAGATACAGTGTGTGCTGGTTGCTGCCATCTTGTAACCTCCCACTATTTTTTATTTGTATGAATTTGAGGCCTTGAAAATCAGAAAAATAGGTAGGACTTTCAACATTTGGTGTTCAATTTTATGTAATCTTTGAATTAGAGGCATAATGATAACTAGACACTAAGTTTTTCTGCTGTTTGTTATGAAAAAATAGATGAATCATATAGCCTTGTAGATAGGAGGTTATCTCATTGCTTACTTTAAAATATTAAATTAGTAGTTAGTTAATTAGTAAGGATTGCTTCTGTTTACTTGGCATTTTAAAACTAATTATTATTATTTTCAGATACAAGGTTTAAGTATCCCTAGTTGGCTTCAGACTCATTATGTAAGGGCAGATGACCTTGAAGTCCTGATTCTCCTGCTTTCAACACTCAAATACTGAGATGTATATGTAGCCATGCTTGGATTAAGTAAATTAATTTTAATGAACAGACAATAATTACACACATTAATCAGATTCATTATGACATTTTGGTTCACATATAGTTTATATATTAATGAGCCCATGGTATTTAAGTTATTATTTATTTGAACTGTTTATCCTTTCTTTTGGTGATGATGATATTCAAATTTCCTTTACCATATTAAAGGCTGAAGTGTGAACTTCCAAAAGGATAACAGTATGTACATTCCAGCAGAAGGAATCAAAATGGAAACACTTTCTTATGGAAGAAAATTTTAAACTGCTGTTTTGCCTACACACTAGTTAAGGCTTAGTAAATTGTTATTAGTTTCACATTTTAAGAACATTAAAAATGTTCATAGATTTAAATACGTAATTTTCTTTGCTGCTTGTATTTACTCTATATGTGTATATGTGTGAGCATGTGTGTGCCATAGTGCCTGTGTACAGATCAGAGAACAACTTTAAGGAGTTTGCTGACCCTGATTGATCAGGCACTCTGCATTACAGCTTTACAGTTGCTGCAATGTGAACCTGATCTGTACTTCATATACTATGAAGTTATAATTGATGGCATTCCAACAATCATAGATGTTGAGTATGGGTGTGATTCAGCAGCTGGAAAAGCAAAAGGCCCAAAACTTAGTGCTTAGCAGATTTTAAGAATATCACAATAGGAGACAAATTTTGGTTTAAATAGAAAAAAAAAATCTATGAAGCCTCTTACTCCAGAGGCTTGACCAGAGCCAAAAATCAAATAATACAATGAGCATTTCATCTAATGTAAAATTTGAAGAGTAATACGTGATTTATGTTATTAATATCTAGTGTGTGGTTTACCCAGGAATCCATATACCATTATTTTAGGAATTTGTGAAGAACAATATTATAGATATGAAATTAACAAATCTTTGGAGATAACTTAATATCATTAAAAGCCAGAATGACAGGACACAGATATTTATTGTATTTGGGGGGGGGCTCTTCTAGGCAGCATCAGGAAAATTTACCTTTTATATAATCTAGTATCACCTTATCTTGGTGATAGCCTCCTTAATGTCTGTCTAAACCAAAGCAAAAGCTGGGTGCAGTAATGGCTATATTCTGGTACCAGAGAAGCTGAGGCAGGAGGGTCATGATGAGCCCAAGGCTACTCTCGGCTACATAGTCAGTTCTAAGCAAACCTAGACCTGCCAAGTGAGATACTGTCTCGACAAAGCAAAACCAAAACTCCATCAACCAACCAACCAATTTACTTAACACTTACATACACACATGCAAACACACACACACACACACACACACAAACTAAAACAAAACAACACCAATCCCAAGCCTAAAGCAAGCAAGCACACACACAAATAAATAACAACAACATCAATAACAAATAGCACTTCCTGACACCTCTATTCAATGTGCATAGGTTTTATTTTTGCACAATTATTTATTTTTTGCACTATTAGAGCTCAGACTTTGGGGTGCTACTTTATTTTATTTTTAATCTGTGGCATTTAGCATCATCTGATATTCAATGACTGCTGAAATGAATTGTAGATAAATTGAGGTTAATGGAGGTTAACATTAATTGAGGTTAACAGTATATTACTAGGTTATGTTAACCTAGTAATATACTGTTCATACAAGAAAGCTGTTTATATTTATGCTGTACATTAAAATCTAATGTTTGCATGTTTATAGGAATCCTGAGTGAGCATATATATGTATATATATATATATATACATATACATATATATATATGTTTGCCGTATTTTCTGAACATTAGTACTTTCTGTTCTCCGACTCCTATTTAGTTTTGAAACATTAAATGCCATTAATATAAATACTAAGTGGTTTGGTTGCTGGGAAATTCTACTTGGGAGACTGTAGTTGGAAGAGACGCTGTAAGTAATTCTTAAGAGGCGGTTTCTTTTTTCCAAAGCCTTCCCTCTGCTGTTGTGTGTATTAAACTTGCATGAATAACATGTGCTTTATTGGAAAGTGGTGAAAATTCATTGAGTTTTAATTGCTTATGCATATGTGTTTTTCTTTCTTTCTCTCTACCTCCCATCATATATGTATGTGTGTGCACACACTGTATTTACACACATATTTGTAGAGGCAATCTCAAGTGTTGTTTCTCCTGTAAAATCCACCCTGACTATCTATCTATCTATCTATCTATCTATCTATCTATCTATCTATCTA